>NW_022589710.1:57714638-57747754 GCF_004348235.1 Phoca vitulina | reverse complement strand
GGGGTGGGAGGGATGGGGTGACTGGGTGATAGACACTGGGGAGGGTATGTGCTCTGGTAAGCGCTGTGAATTGTGCAAGACTGTTGAATCTCAGATCTGTACCTCTGAAACAAATAATGCAATATATGTTAAGAAAGAAAAGAAGAAGAAGAAGAAGAATGTAGCAGGAGGGGAAGAATGAAGGGGGGGAAATCGGAGGGGGAGAAGAACCATGAGAGACGATGGACTCTGAAAAACAAACTGAGGGTTCTAGAGGGGAGGGGGTTGGGAGGATGGGTTAGCCTGGTGATGGGTATTGAGGAGGGCACGTTCTGCATGGAGCACTGGGTGTTATGCACAAACAATGAATCATGGAACACTATATCTCAAACTAATGATGTAATGTATGGGGATTAACATAACAATAAAAAATTAATAAAATGAAACTGGAAAAAAAAAAAAAAGGGTGGGTGGTCTCCGGGTCCTTTGGATCCCGCACATTAGAGGCACCCAATCCCCCGCTCCTGGTAAGCTGAGCCAGGGGAGGGGCACGGGACTGCTCAGGGTCAAAGAACTTCTACCAGGGCTTCTGAGGCATGGTGATGGGGGAGAAGACCCCCCTGCTGCAAGCCAGGAAGAATTAAATTTGAGCAAGAATGAATTTTCCATTCTTTCAGTCTGAGATTATGACAATGTCTCAGGCTGAGCAAATTCAACTCCCATGGTCACTGGAAGTCAAGAGCCCTCACAGGTGGGAACCGTGAAGGTTCTAGGTTGATTCTGACATCAAGGTTATTGTGTATGAAAGATGGCGAGAGTGACTGCGTGCATGTGTGTGTGTGTGCGTGTGAGTGCATGTGCACGTGTATACGCATAGCCTGGGGTGGGAGCACATGTGGGGCTCCATACCAACCTGTCCATGTCACGTCTGTCTGCCCGTCATGGTCTGGAGTCGGGAACTGAGCTCCTCCTGGCCTCCATTGTGTCCCCAAGGTTTTGAGTGTTGCCAGGCACCTATTAAACACTTAAATATTTATTGAATACACGAATCAAGAAAGGCTGGAAGGGAATTTTTTAAGAAGCATTTAGGTGGCAATTTTTAAAGAATGAACCTGGACATTTTAATCAGTTACAGAACAATGACTGTTGATATCTCTTAAGCTCTTTTTGGTGGCAGCGCGATAAGAAATGAAAGGAAGCTGACAAAACAAGGGGCCAAAGTTTAATTTATACACTATTAAAAACAAACATGCACTAACTGCTAAAAACCCAAAAACCTGGATTACCAGCCGAGTGTAGTAGAAATATACTATCATTTTGTAATATACTTGTATTTTTCCAGAATTAAAATAGCTTTATTGTATTTTCTGATTAATAAGTACATACACACATAGAGTGGCCAAACAATAACAGTGTAAAGAATTCAATAAAATACCCTTATTTTCGTGTTGTTAACATTCATGAAAAAAATTTTTTTAATTGTGGTGAAATACATAGAACATAAAATGTACTATCTAAACCACTTTAAAGTGTTGAGTTCAGTGGCAGTAAGTATGCTCACATTGTTGCGTATCCAGAACTTTTTCGTCTTGCAAAACTGACACTCTGTAACCACTCAACAACTTTGTATTTCACCCTCTCCTCAGCCCCTGGCAACACCTTTCTACTTTTTGTCTCTATGGATTTGAGTATTCTAGGGAGCGCAGAATTATACAGTATTTGTCTTTTGTGTCTGGCTTATTTCACTTAGCATAATGTCTTTGGGGTTCATTCATGTTGGAGCATGGGTCAGCATTTCCTTCTGTAGGATATTCCATTGTAGGTGTATATACATTTTGTTTATCCCTTCATCTGTCAGTGGACACTTGAGTTGAATAATGCTGCCGTGAACATGGGTGTTGAACATGGTTTCACATGTTCCTTTACCTCTACAAACTATAAATCAGATCATACTGTATGCGTTGCTTTGTAATGTGTATTTTTACTCTATGCTGTGTACATCCTCCCTTGTCAATTAAAAATGATATGCAGTACTCTCTTATGATGGTGCGTAATGCTTGTGGCTTGTATGGATTTATCTAGTTGTGGTTGCACATTTAGGTTGTTTTTTTTTTGTTGATATTATAACCATGCCTCAGTAAACATGCAAAATGTATAACTTTGCCCCTTTGCTTAGTAATAAAAATTGTAATGGTTGGATCTCAGGCTGGATCATGCAGAAGCAGAGCCTGAGGATTTGGGTGTGAATGATTTACTAAGGGGGTCTTCTCTGGAGAAGAGGCATGAGGGAGGCAGGATGGGGAAGGGGCCAAGCAAAGAAGTCCTAAAGTCTAAGTCTGATTGGGACATAATCACACTGGCAGGGTTGTCCGCCTTGAGTCGGGGGGACTGTCAGCCACTTATCGTGTGACTCATAGGCCTCTTGGGGCCCTCAGCCAAGAGCAGTTCTGAGGAGGTATTGGGTATGAGCCGTTAGTACAGATCTCACAGCTGCTGGGGGGTGGGTGCAGTCCACCCTGGTGTGGGTGGGTGGGACATCACCACCAGTGCTAATAACATTTCTATATGCCCGCTATGGTGCCAAGTACATCAATGCATATTTCATAGTCTTGTGTTGTGGGTGCTCATATTATCTGTTGTTTACAGATGAAGAGCTGATACTGAGAGAAGATAAGTAACCAAGTGTCCCATAGCTAGGAAGGGGTGGCTAGCATTGGAAGGCACACTCAGGTCTGTCCTCTACCAGAGCCTGAGCTCTTTATCCATGGGCTGTAGAACCTAATCATTAACTCCTAGAAGTGGAATTGCTGGACCAAAGAGACGTTTCAGATAGGCATACATTATTCAACCTCTCTCCCCACCCTCTTCTCAAGTTGTGTCGATTTATATTCCTTCCAACACTTTGTTCTCCTGCCATCCCTGGGTCTTCTCAGTCTTTTAAATATCTGCTGATCAAATTGGTAGAGAGTTTTGCCTTGATTTTCTTTTCTCTTCTTATTGCTGAGATTCCCATGTTTATTAGCTAGCCGGATTTTTTTCCTCAGGGCCCAGTTTTTGGTTAAAGCCTTTTGCTCATTTTTGATGGTCCTTTACACAAATGTTGGAATCTTCCAGATCCCCTGCAGGGATTTGAAATGCTGCATTTATAGTGCACTTGTTTCGAGCCAGTACTCCATTCTATTTTTAGACTTTCACTGAGTTCTTGGTCTGTCTTTTGCTAGGATCATACTCTTTTAATTATTGTACAGTTTATTTTAAAAGATAAAAATTGTAGGATTTTTGTTGTCAGCTCAATGCGAACTGAAGGTTGCCAAGTCTAGGACATTTATAGGCCCTCCAGCCCCAAATAAGAATAGATAGAACTCTTTTGTTAGCAGTTAATAACAGTATATGCCAGTAGCTACTTTTCTTTAGTGAAGGCACCATTTGTCTTTCCAGCTCTGTCTGTAATACTTCCATTTGCCCTTTCCTTAAAGGGAGTGGGGGGGAGGTAACCTTGAACTTAGTCATCGTTTGAATTATCAGTGTAGCAGCTAGTACTGAATTTGCAATTGAGAGAAAATTTGACTCGGAGTGGCTTAGGTATGAATGAATATCTGTTAGCTTTATCTAACTAGAAAGTCCAAGAGTGGGTCTAACTTCAAGCCGATCCTTAATCCATCAGTGTCTCGCTGTCCTTCCTTCGGCATTCCAAAGGATGTGTTGGCTGCATACTCAGGCAAGCTTTTGCTTCGTGGCAATATGGCTGCCCAGTCCAGCTGAGTCTTTGAAGGTCAAGTCCAGTGGGAAAAGACTGGATCTCCTATCCCCAAATTTGGGCCTGACTGCCATTGGCCTAACACCAATAACTGTAACAGGACAGTGTATGCATTTTGACTTATGCCTGGTACCCAAGTGAATTTGGGGAACTGTTACTGGAAGAAGAGAGAATGGGTCCTGGCTGACCAGGAATATCAACAAATGCCCTCTACACTCACATTAGTAGAATGGGCCTTAATGATGCTTTATTTTCACAATGAGAAAAGTTCATAATGTCAGGCTCTGGAAGAGAATCATTTTTAGAGAATGGGGCTTGCCCTGGGTCTGGTGACTTACGGACAAGGGAATCCCCCTTTCAAGTGATTCTGTGACCATGGACCATCTGGGGATCCTAGGGATGCTGAGGCCATCAGTGATTCTTGGCAGAGCTTAGTGGGGTTCTCATCTTATTTTAATGAGTGAGGCAAGGCTCGAGCCTGCCATTTCATTATTAAACCAGAAAATGGCTCCTCAGAATCACAGGACTCGCTCTTCAGAGACCAGACCAAACATCAACTGGCTGCAAAGGGGTTAAACTGCACACTCAGGTGGTAGAAAGTCAGAGACTTGCCCTTGGCCAAAGTACATCTCTTCCCCAGCCTCTTTGGATTTTGCTGTTACTTAAATGGTTAGCTATGCCCAGATAATGAAGGTTTTACTTAAATTTCTTTTTCTTTGCTTAAAACCCAAATTCTTCTTGAAATCCACTCTCCCCCCCACCCTTAAATAAACTTTAAAGTCTAATACCAGAAGCAGCCTGCATGTTGGAAACACCAGTGGCTGGTTTCTGGGTCTCCCTGTGCTCCTGATCATGTGTGGCTGTGGGTGAGTCATAGAACCTCTCCTCATCTCTGTTTTCCAGTTTGTGAAATAAAATGGTAGCACTAGATGCCCTCTGAAAGTATAGAAATAGGGTCCCAGAATGATAGTCCAAAGTAGCTGTAGAGAATGCCACATCCCGCCCTCACACTTAACCAGAGGAGAAGGCCTAGAGATGTTCAAGGGCCTGTAAGGAATGATGCTGGAGAGAGAGCCTCAGACCTTGTGTTTTAATTTGGGCTGTTGTATAAAAGGCAAGGACAACCATTTTTAAAAAGTTAAAAAGCGTAATTGATATGCTAAGAGAGGAGAGAAAATGGAGTCATATGAAATGCTCAGTTAAAGCCTCAAAATGCAGAAAAAGAATGGAAGACAAAAATAGGAGCAAAGAACAAGGACAACAAATAGAAAACAGTAACACATGTAGCAGATATTAATCCAGTTGTGTGAATAATCACTTTGAATGGCAGTGGCCTAAATGAACCAATTAAAAGGCAGAGGTTGTCAGAGTGGATCAGGAAAACAAGACCCAACTACATGTTGTCTATAAGAAACCCACTTTAAATATAAAGACTCATATAGAGTAAAAGTGGATGGATGGAGGAAAAAACAGCGTGCTAAAACTAACCCAAAGAAGGCATTAGTAGCTATATTAATTTCAGACAGAGCAGACTTCAGAGCAGGGAAAGTTATCGGGGATAAAGAGGGAAGTTACATAATGATCAAGGAGCCAATTCTTCAAGAAGATATAACAATTCTTTACACGTATGTGCCTAACAATAGAATGTCAAACTACATGAGGCAAAAACTAAATAGAATTGCAAAGAGAAATAGATGAATTCACTTTTGTAGTTGGAGAGTTCATCATGCCTATATCAGGAATGGACACATCCAGGAGGCAGAAAATCGGTAAGGATATCATTGAACTCAACAGCACCATCAATGGTGGCTTCTGCTTCTATACCTCTTCCTTGAGTTCATTTGTACAAGTCCAGCCCTGGGGACAGGAAGGGCTCAGCTCCTGCTTTCAAGCTAGGCCACGGAGGTTAAAGGTAGCCTGGAGCTGGTGTCCACTGTGGTCCGCCCTGGTTCAAGGCTATGCCCTGGCTCTGTCAGCTGTGGCCATTGCTGTGGGCTCATGAGCTATAAAACATGGTACCTCAGCGTGCTGTGGAGGGGCATTTTCCCGAAGCAAGCGTGCTCCCGCACTACCAGAACCAGTGAGTTCACCAGGTATCAAGCTCACCGGGTATCCTCAATCACCAAATAGTGTTTTCCCACCTCAGCCTGAAAATACTGGGATTCCTTTTAGAGAAGATGGGGTTTGTGGTGGCCCTCGCACCTGAGTTCATCTGCAGAGAATGGGGTAGGACATCCTGGGGTAATTCCAGGAGATTCAAAGTCATTTTTAGGAGAGCTCATTTCTATCCAGTGGGGGTAAATACAGTTTTTAAATTTTGATGTTAGTTACTCTCCTGCTCTTCTTCCAGAATTGCCACGGTCTTAAATACAGACAAAACCTGAAGCTCTTTAGGCCCTTTCTCCTTCTCATGTCAGGTGCAGAGCGTCCCAGAGTTACTTAGCTCTGACAGATCCTGGGGTTTTGATTAATGAGATTCCTTGAGGATTTAGTGTCAGTGATTCTGGAAGGCTTGAAAAATGGCACTTTTTCTCTGCTTTAGCTGGCAGTGGAATTAGGAACGATGGTCAGATGATGAGGGCCATGATTCTGCACAAGCCATAGACTGTAATATGATGCAAAACATGTGTCTCTAAAGTATAAGCAGCAGTGCAGCCTGCCAGTGAACTTCAAGGAGATACTGAGGCCTGGGAAACGGAGAGCCCCAGGGGGAGGGTAGCAAGAGCAGAGACCTTCGGCTGTTTCAGACTTCAGCAAGAGCACATCCAAATTTCAGTCTGGATCAGCGCTTCCCTAGGAAAGTTTGTGGACGTACAGCATTAATCTGGTGGGTGGGCTGATTTACACACAAAATGTAATTGATTCCATATTCCTCTCAGACCTAAAAACAGTACTCACGTTTGTTTTTAATAACAGAATTACTCAAGTTTAGAAAATGGTGTAGATTTACATAGAGCATCTGATGAGTTACTCCGATTGTTCTACCAGTAACAAGATAGAGGAGAAACAACCTAAGAAAAACATTTTGAAAATCCCAAGTAATGATTCTTAAATTTAATACTAATTTAATTAGCATTCCATAGGGACTGTTTTCTGGAAATTTTGATGTAGTGGATTCACTAAGCAGCCCAGACCCAAGGCCTTTCAGTGGGAAATGGCTTATTTTCATTGTTTTGATCATGTTTAAAGTTAATCCGAAAATCAATTTCTTTTTCAAGAACTAAAACGTCACTGTTCTTTATTCCCCTTCAGAGGTCTGTAAACTTTGTTGTAAAGGACCAAATACTGAATATTTAGCACAGAATCAACATATATATAAACGAAGGGGTGTATTGTATCTCAATAAAATATTATTTATGGACACTGGAATTTGGATTTCATGTAATTTTCACTTGTCATAAAATATTCTTCTTTTGATTTTTTTTTTTTTTTAATTTCAATGACTTAAAATGTAAACACCATTCTTAGCTCCAGGGTAGTACAATTTGGTCAACCTCTGCTTTCTGCTCTACTTTCGTAGCTGGTATCTTGTCTTTTGGGGAGTATATTTATACTTTGCATATGATAGGGGCCCACACTCTGTGTGTGTGTGTTTGTGTGTGTGTGTGTGTGTGTGTGTCTCCTCTACTCCTCCAGCCTCCCCTCTAGGGGGTGAAGTAGGGTCTCTAGACTTGAGAACTTTGATTGCTCAAGACTTTGCCCCCAGCAGCCTAGCCCTGATGGTGGGGAGGCCAGCTCTGTGCTCTGATAAAACTCTGGACTTGTTCTCCACCCAGAGAATTCTGAGCGACTCTTGGAACAGAAGGAATTGAGAATGCAGACAAAGGTAGTAACTCTTGAGAGTCACAGGCTGTTGAGTTTTTCGTCCAGAGAGCTCTGCAAGAAGGGTAAAAATGGTGGTGGTATCCTCCTAATTTGTTTGCAAGTATATCTATTTTAAAAGACTTAGGTGTCTGTGGTGTTTCTGTTCATCCTTATTCTTAGAGAAGTAGGCAAAAGACATGCTTCTACAAAATGTAAGCATATGGTTTTGCTTTAGTACAATATTTAGGGAAATTAGGAAAGTTGCAAAAACATCCAGTTTCCCTGAAATGATCTGCAGAACATGGGACAGTGAAATAAAGGCAGATACGCATTGTATTTAGCTGACTCTGGTTTAATAGGAATCATTCTTATTAGGATGCTCTCCCAAAATCCTTAATAAACATAAAGCTTTTAAATATTTGTCCCATTTTGTAATTAGTCTAGATTTAGCAGTGGCTCTTCCAGATTTGGGAGGAAGCATGCTTGACTGTTGCCAGGCAACAGCTAATCGAGGTATTAGCTGCCAGCAAGCTGTTGGCAGTAACAGTAAATTCTTTTGTCTTGTTAACAAAAAAATGAGTGTTAAAGATACAGCAGTATATAAAGTCTGTTCTGTTGTTCAAATATATATAACTTAGGCAATAAATTCCTGTGCTACTATAACCTCAGTGTGCTGCTAAAATTTATAGTGGATTGAGAGGACCCATTCATTCTTGTGCTTGAGTCACGTGTATCTTCTCATGACGCTAAAACTCATAGAAGGGGACAGTGATGTAACAGAGGTATTTTTTTCTTAAGGTCTCCTAAAAAGAACCTGAGGTTTGTGTTAAATTATGGGTTGTGAAATACATGCAGACTTCTAGCATATTTTTACATCCCAAGTGAGGGCTCTGGTTCATGAGCAGGTGTCACCAATTCTCCGACGCTGACCTCGGTCTCCCTTGCCCCCCTGGGGAGCACCCGGCACAGGTGGTCAATCCGGTGGCAGCCAGAGCCCTGGTCCCCCCTTCACCCCAGCTCGGCCAGACTCGGTGCAAGTCTTCTAGGACAAAACCTCATCAAAATAATTCTCACTTCATAAGCAAACATGCTGTGAATCATCCTTTGGACACACAGAATTAAGAAAGAAGAAAAAACCACTATTTCGTTGGCGCTTCTGTAAAAAAATGAAACTGCATTATATCCCCGGAATAGATCCCAGACCACTGTCAGCATTTCTCTCTTCTGGTTACGTGTTTCTAGAGGACGTTGTGGATGGTCTCTCAGGGGTCCCACATTCCATCAGGCCCTTTGGCATACATTTTCTCATGTTAGGCTCATACCCAGAGTGGCAGGTGGGGGAGACAGAGCAGGTCCGACGGGCCACAAGGAGAGGAGCTGGAATGAAAGTTCACGTTTCCTCTGGTTTCCAAGCCTGCACTCCACTGTCCCCTCAGCTTGGGTCTGGTATCCAGAAAGGTCTAGTTGCCCAGTAAACCAGGATAAGGCACCAAAGGAATGGCCAAGATGTTCAAAGTACTTCCTTCTTATTTTCTTGATTTCTAAACAACCAGCTCAGATGTTTGTAGCAAGATTTTTAAAAAGTATCCACATTTATGAGTTTTCATCTCTATGCTACCGTATTCTTTGCCCCCCCAGCAACGGCAGGAAGTGTCCGTGCCCTGTCTTCACCCCAGCTGTGCTTACAGCGTTTCCCTTAAACCTGGCCATTTTGGATTTTCCCTGCCAACCTCACTGTTCCTCCCAGGCTCCAGCTTAGCGGAAAGAAGGATCACCAGAGCTGCAAACCCGTTTCTGTCCCTTTTCAATGTTTTTTGTTTGTTTGTTTTTGTTTTTTTTTTTACTACGAGCCGAACTACTTTGGCATCGTGTAAACACATTGGAGTATGTTAACAGCTGCCTCTCTTTTAAAGTTGAACTGGCTCAGAACTAAAAGGGGAACTGCTTTCAGGTGCTGCTCAAGCGTCAAAGCTGTGTTTAGTGCAGTGATCACCGGCCAGCCCCCGAGAAGTGCTTTCGACTGTAAACAGCGGGAAAGGTGGTTTCTGGGCCGCTTAGGCTCTGAGTCCATTTGTGTAGGAGACAAAGGGGTGTGTAAATCTCTTCTTCACAGTTATGCAGGCATCTTCTGCCTGTTCAGAGCCCCCTCACCTCTGCAGAGAAAAGTAATGTTAATTTAGCGCTTGGCTGCCCCGGGCTCCAAGTTCAACTAGATGCACCGATAATGGTGAATTATAGGAGTGTCCTAGGTGTCCGTTGCTGAAAGGCAATGTATAGATGCTCTGAAACAGTCAGTAAACTTTTATTTCCTGTAGATCACAAAACTCAAGAGACAACAGGAAATGAGAGGTGGGGTATATAAGCCTCATACTCCGGTGGAAAGAGCATGAGTCACTTACTAGTGGCAGGACCCTTGTGACTTCACCTTTCAGAATGAAGTTTTCTTAGCTGCAGGATGAAGATCACGATCCCAGCTCTATGTACTTTCTAAGACTAGCTTTTTCGGCAGACATTTATTGATACCTACTCCACGCTAGCCACGAGGAGCCTCAGACTAACAGAACAATCGGTATTCTCCAGAGACTTCAGTCGAGCCATATAAACAAATGGATGACTGCATGATACAGTGTGATGCACATCAAGGGAACAGCACGAGAGTGGCTGGATCTGTACTGGGCATAGGGGGAGGTGGAAGGAAGACAAAGAGCAGAATTTTCAAAAACGCTGAAGAGTTTGCAGAGAGGATCCTGGAGGGAGGGATGTTTCAAGCAGGGACAGCTGAGTTGAGCAGAGACAGAAGTGAGAAGCTCTCTGGTTTGTCTGGGGGCCCGTGAACAACTTGGTATTGCTAGAGCAACAACAGGAAAAAAATAAAAAAATAAAAAGACAAGGGATGGCAGGGGATGAAGCTGGAGCAAGTTGAGCCAGTCGTTCAGAGCTAAGGAACTTGGAAGTGACACCAGGCCACAGGGAGCCAGGGACTGGTTTTGAAAATACGAGTGACTGGATTATACAGAAGTTAACGTGGCGCCACCACCAGTGAAAGCTGGTGCATCTGCAGATACGACGTGGTTGCAGGTCACATTGTGTGTATGCCCTGAACAGAAACTGTCACCCGGTGGGGGAGGGGGGGACTGCAGTCCGAAACTGGATGCCACGTGACTCTGTTGGGCGTGGCTTTTGAAGAGGAGGTGCAGGTAAAAGGCCCAGAAGTAGCGTGCTGGGAAGACCCTTTAAAGCCTGATTGAGTGCTGAGCTCTGCAGGTGAGTTGGGGGGCTGGCCCGTGTCCTTCTGGAGCTCTCCGGCCAGCTAGCCCCAGTGAGGAGGGGGTGTGCCCCAGGCATGAAGCGTTTGCTGCGTGTGGTCAGTGGACACTCAAAGGTGAGTGTAAGGACCAGGCACCAGGAAGCATCATCTGTATGTGGGAGTTGAGTTCCCCCAAAGGTTTCAGGAAGCCAAGGTTTTCCTGAATATGCTTAAAGCTTCAATTCTGTGGTAACTTTTATATGCCATGGAAATTCAAAGAAGAGGGAAGTGCAGAACAAACAAAGCAAAACAAAAAAACCTCACACAATGCTACCCGTATGTTTGTGCGGAAAGGAATGTTCTGAAAAGTCACCATGTACCACCAAGTTTTGTAAAGCAGTCTCCCATATCTATAACCATGGCCAAGATGTAACGTTACTTTTTTGAAAGTACGTTCTCTTTGAATGTAATACACTATAAAGTAAGTTTATTTGCTTCATTTTCCTTTAAGGGAAGGAACGAATGTTTCCACAAGCTTTTAGAAGAATCCAGTGGGTTTTCGGTTTTCAGGGATTAATACGAGTCCGTTACATAGGCCCCTAGCCCCCATGATGTGGAAAGAGAACCAGTGCAGTTGGATTTCCAACCACTTACTTGGTTTCCCTGGACAAGGCTCAGGGTACACATGAGGACCCTGTGTTTGAGAACAGGACAAGTTCACAAGCAAGCAGCTGTGACAGGTATGGGTGGTGGGGGAGGTGGCCAGGGAGCACAGGTGCGGAAGGAATGGAGGGAACATCTTTGAGGGGGCGGGCAGCTCTTTATGCTCGGTTGGAAGTATCAGGACAAAGCCACAGTTCAGGTGCTGACGCCTCATCACAATATTGTTGCCTTGGCAGATGGAAGAGATTACTTTGTGGAAATGGAGATTTGCTTTTTTATCACTTCGAAGTCAACCACAAATAGATCCAAGAAACTGTAGGGAAAATGTTTCATAAAATATAAACTTCTGCGTTGTTACATGCAACTTCAGCATTTAACTTGAGTGCCTGGATTTGGTACCCTTGCTGGAACATTCAGACAGAGGTGTCTGGCTCTCTGTCATCAACTTTCTGAAATCAGCATTCGTGTCTCTCATCTTTGTGGTGGGGTGTGGGATGGGACTGGCTCTCATGGGGAGGAAATGAGTAATCAAGGTAAATCACACTTTTCCCCAAAATAGGTTATTTTCCCGTCTGTGACGGGTGTTCAGCATGGCAGGAAGTACCAGGAATCAGACTGTATCAGAACTTGGATTCAGCCTTGGATCTACGACTCAATCTCTACAAGCCTGAGTGATGAATAGATCATAGTGACTTTAGTCTCTGTTAGTGAGGTTTTTCTTGAAGGTTGTCATAGTTCAGTGGAGTCGTGAGAGGTAATGTTGTTAGCGTTCTCTGCGTTGGGCAACGTGTGGTTGTGTGTCACGGCCCCAGAATGATGCTTGCCATCCTGGGACAGAAGATACGCACGTGGGCCGCCCTTCCTGCTTCTAGGTTACGGGAGATGGCCCAGGGATATGACACTTGCCACCGGGTTCATGGCGAAATGATATTTTCACTTCAGAGGCATTTCCTCTTAAAGGAGTCAATCTTTAGTTTTTAGGTAAAGATTTCGCCTCTGTCACTCATCCCCAGCTGTACCAATTCTGTCTGAAGTCCCCAACTGGTTCCACACATTCCACCGAGTTCCTGGTGCTCTGTCAAGACCTCCCCAGAACCACTGCCAGGGGGAGGAAAGAAGAGCTGGAGGTCATCAGTCCCGGAGCCCCTCCATGCCGGCATGGCCAGAGGGCAAGGCTAGGACCTGTCCCTGTGCCACCATCAGCTGCTCCATCTTAGAGAACTGCCGTCAGCAGACAAGCTGCTCCTGGAGGGGGCTGGGTGTCTGTATTCATGGGGCAGCGATGCTGAGATGGGGAAATTCCATGGGACCGCCTCCAGGTTTCAACTCCACAGGAATGCACCCAAGAGTCTATTAAGCGACTGTTCCTGGGGCTCTGATGGTAGTTGGCATTTAGGGAGCACTTAGTACCGGGCCGTGTGCTGAGCATTGGCTCGGTGGGTGACACCTGTGGAGGATCGGCAGTGTCCCTGGGGAGGCAGCTGGAGGAGAACTGGCAAGACAGTTGGTCCTGAAGTCCATGTGTCGAGGCCAAGGCTGTCAGACCTCAAAGAAGAGACAGAGGAGGACCAAGTCAGGTTAGTCCTTGCGGAAGAGAGGCGATTGTTGATGGTTTCTGTCCAACAAGAAGGTCTAGTGTCAGTTTCATTCATGGCAGAGTAATCGAAGGACCCAAGGGCAGGGGTCTCACAGCTGTGCGTCCAGAGCTGTGTGTCATTCTCTGTACAATCCTTGGTCTCTTTACCCATCTGTGTCCCTGCATCTTGGAGGACGGGATGGTTTCTTCACTGCCATGTCCTCATAGCACGTGTAAAACCATGTTTATTCAGTGAGAGGACAAGTGAGAAAAGGTGGGCAAAGCCACTCCATTTTCAGAGCCTCGGGACAGAGGAGCAGAGAAGCACCACCTGCCCCCCAGTGTCTGGCCATTAGGAAATGTCTGCTTGTTTTATTATCTATCTATCTCTCTAGTTATCTATTATTTATTTTGAAGTTGTAGTAAGCTACATATAACATAAATTTATCATCTCAGTCATTTTTTTTTTTTTTTTAAAGATTTTATTTATTTATTTGAGAGAGAGAGAATGAGAGACAGAGAGCACGAGAGGGAGGAGGGTCAGAGGGAGAAGCAGACTCCCCGCCGAGCAGGGAGCCCGATGCGGGACTCGATCCAGGGACTCCAGGATCATGACCTGAGCCGAAGGCAGTCGCTTAACCAACTGAGCCACCCAGGCGCCCTCATCTCAGTCATTTTTAAGGATACAGTTCGCTGCCATTAAGTACATTCATTTGTTGCACAACCAGCACCACCGTCCGTTTCCAGAACTTCTCCATCTTCCCAAACTGAAACTGTCCCCGTGAAGCAGCAGCTCTCAGTCCTCCCCCCAACCCCTGGCAGCCACCATTCTACTTTCTTCTGTGAGTTTGACTACTGTAGGTACGTCATACAGGTGGGCTCATAGAGTCTTTGTCTTACTGTGACTGGTAGATTTCACAGGTTAACGTCCTCCCGGTTCAGCCATGTAACAGCCGGTGACAGAATTTCCTTCTTCTTCTAAGGCTGAAGACCGCTGTGTGTACATACCGAAGTCTTGGTCTGTTCATCCATCGGTAGACACTTGGGTCGCTTCCACCATTTGCTTACTGTCAGTAGTGCTGCTCTAAACAAGGCTGTGCAGTTATCTCTTCGCGCTCTTGCTTTCAGTGCTTTTTTGTATATATCCAGAAGAGGAACTACTGGATCATATGGTAATTCTGTGTGTGATTTTTTTTTTGAGGAACCACCATACTATTTTCCATGGTGACGGCACCACTTGAAGGGGAGGTTTCAGTCATTTAACTCTTCCCATGTGTGGCTTGCCTTTCTTCCATGAGTTTTGCAAATGCAGCCCTCCTCCCTTCTGCTCAGCTTGTGTCCTTTGAACCCGACGGGTTAAAATCTGGCCCTATGGACAGGTTTGGGTTAATACCACAGGTAGGCTGGATGGACCACAGCTGCGTAGTCGGCCCAGATCTGGGGCTGTGGGCTGTCTCCCATCCACCTTTAGAAAGTTCAGTTTATCCCATTGCCTGCCCTCCACCCCCCACCTCCCACCTCGGGCAGATGTCCCCTGGGGAGTCCCAGGCAGCTCCAAAGATTAAGCTAGAACCAGACTGGCCCTAGACTTGCAGCTCTTAGAACAGCTGCTCAGCTTCCCTCAACTCCACCATTTTAATTGTGATTAGTAGGTTCATTTGCATCTAAAAGGAGTCATTTTCTTATCAGCACCATTGAGTTGGGAACCAGTGCGCTCCATTTATATAGAGTGGCCCATTTTAACCAGGCCCATTAAGCAGTAAAAGTAAATGTGGGTGTTTTACAAATGCAAATATATCATGCAAATAATGTACTTTATGCTGAAGGATGCCTTGGTTTTCATATGTAAAATTAGAAACTGTGTAGCTCGGAGATAATGATAAACACCTTTGCATCTGTTCATAAAATGTATCATGAGCCGAATGCATCTAAATTCATAGCTGGGGTTTTGAGCAGCATTTCTTCAGTGGACCCAAACGTGCATTCCATATTACCAGAAATATACATGTACTTATCTAGTTATTTATATATTCCTAAGTAATCAAGAAATCACAGAAAAGAGTAATCTAAATTACCTAACCTATTACTTACCATCAATGAGGAGATTTATCATTTTGTTTCCATTTTTAAAAGATTTTTTAAGTTTTTATCTGAGATGGTGACGGAGAAGAAATGTTACTCTACAGGCTAGTTCCTTGGTAAGAGACTTAATTATGTCTATAAGAGATTTTTTTTTTAATCCTTAGTGTTTGAAGTAATTCTCTTTATGATATGCAGATAGTGTTTCTGCTGTTTTATAAAATCACTTAGTAGAGTAATGACACCCATCTGTGTGCGACAAACTTGGCCACATTCTGGGAGGGAAGTCACCTTTAGTCTCTGCCCACATAGGGTTTCTGCTCTTTGGGAGTCAAGACACAGACCTATGGAAAGTGAATTAAAGGTGTAAGAAGACATCAATCAGAAAACATCACAGAGTATGATCAGTTCCCAATTGGCTGTACAGGTAGTAGTTACTAAACCAAACTCAGAGTAGGGGAGAGGTCCCAGGGTGGGAGTGATCGGGAACATTCTCCCTGGGATCTGGGATTGGAGTTGAGCAACAAAGGATGGATCGGAGCTGAACAGGCCAAGAGAACAGGGGAAGAGGGTATTTCAGGCAGAGGGGAACAGAATTGGCTTGAACGGGCCTCGGAAGTGTATGGGGTCCATGTGTAGTCTGGAGACCTGGTCAGGTGGCATATTGGGGAGCAGGGAGAATATAAAGACTTCTGAGGGGCAGAGAACCTATTGGCTTTGATTCTGCCCTATTAGCTACTGGTTTTCCCCCACTTTTGTAATCACCAAACTCTTCAAATGAGAAATTATGTGGAAACTCAATACAGAAGATGCAAGAAAAATCACACGCCTTGTTGACATTGGGCCAGGACCTCACCTAGACACCCACCCCCACTGTTGGCAGCACCATGGGTGCCTCCTGGGCTTTCCTGAGGAGCAGTTTGCAAAGCCAGGGCAGAGCAAATGGAGATGCTGTGCTGTGCTTGGGGAAGGCTGCTAAGGTGTTAGGCAGGGCCTCCTGGAGTCCTGCGGGAGATTCGGTAGGGCGCCAGTAGGAACACCTGCGTGTCAGTTGATCCAGTTGAGCAGAAACACAAGAGACCTTAGAAAGAAAGGCTTGGCAGCAATGGGTGACGGCAGACAGGAGTGTGGGAGAGGAAGGTGTTGGATACTTCCGAATTTTGAACTTGAGAATTTTACAGGTGATCACCAAAGGATGAGTGATTTTTTTTTCTTCTTTGTTTTTGTGAGGAATGCTGAGTTCCGTTGTCAACTTTTATTCCCTCAGCAAACATTTGATAGGTGCCAGCCAAGTTCCAAGCACTGCGGGAGGTGATAGAGATTTAGGGAAAGAAAAGACAGCAGGTGTCTCTCGCGTTGCGGAGAGTGAGTACACCACATGGAAAGAGAGACAGCCATGGACACTTATGGGTTGAGCTGTCGTCCCCCTCGCCCACCCCAAATTCATATGTTGATGTCCTAACACCTAGTACCTTAGAATATGTCCTGATTTGGAAATAAGGTCATTGTAGGTGTAATCAGGTAAGATTAGGTCATACTGCAGTAGGGTGGACTTCTAAGCTAATATGAAAAGGGGAAATGTGGACACAGGTGAGCACACAGCGGGAGAAGGCCAGGTAAATAGGAAGGCATAGATGGGGTGATGCATATATAAGCCAAGGAATACCAAAGATTGTCATCAAACCCAGAAACTCAGGGAGAGGCACGGAACAGATTCTCCCTTGGAGCCCTTACACGAAACCAACATTGACCTTGGACTTCTAGCCTCCAGAACTGTGAGACAAGAAATTTCTGTTGTTGAAGCCGCTCGTCTGTGGTACTTCGTTATGGCAGCCCTAGAGAACTCACAGAGACGAGAGAACCCCAAGGCAGTGTGGAAGTGCCCAGGGGGGCCACCAGGGAGGCAGAGGCAGAAAGCCTGACCCTTCATTTACAGGATTGGTGGGGTGACAGCTGAGGACCATGTCGGCACGCAGCCAGAGGTATGTTCCAGAGTCTACCGACAAAGTCAGCTGGAGATGCAGAATTGGAAAAAGCCGGATTTTCCATCGTTCCATAAATTCTTCTAGGAAAGGAATAGGAAGAGAGAAGAGAGAGGGCTAACATTCTAGGAATGCCCATAATTATGGGGCCCAGGCTGGACAGAGAGCTCACAGGATATATAGACAGGAGAGTGGGACGAGGAAAATCGGGCTAGAAGGGTGTTTTGAGGTTAAAATTGGAAAGGGTTTTAAAGGGGTAATGTCAGAAGTCACGGAATTTATGTAATCGGGAAACAACAGGCAAGCTTTTCTTGCAAGCGCGGGGAGGAGGGGAGGTTAGGCTGTAGGGCCATCGAGGGCCCTCTGCCCCGAACGGCCGGCTGACTGGGAGGCCGCTGGTGACGTCCGTGTGAGAGGACTGTGTCCGGTCCTTGGAGACAGCGATGTGATGGGGTCAAGGCCAGGCACGCCGTGTCAGCTGGGGGGGGGGGGGGGGGGGGTTTGCCTAGTGCCTGGCGGAGCTGTGGGAGCTGAGGAGGGGCTGAACACCGGTTGCTGTTTGATAATGCACGAGATAAGAAATTACTAGCCCTCGGAAGGGAGGGGCAAGTGGAGACAAAGGGTACAAGGGGTAATGGAGGGAGCGTAGATTCCAGAGGAAAAGAGGGCAGTAGGGTGCCACTTTTCAAGGAAGAAGGTACAGATGCAGGTGGAAATGACAGAGGGCGAGTGAGCTTATGCAGAATGGCTTTGGTTTCAGAAAAGAGGAGGTGACATTGCCGGATGGAGATGTGGAGAGGGAGGTTTGGGATTTGGTGCGTGGGAGAAGATTGGGGCCAGCTTAGTGGAGTAGCTGGCCACCAAGCCAGTGGTCCTCACCTGAGAGCAGATTGGTCCCCCGGTGGATGCTCGGCGGTGTCTGGAGTCATCTGTAGTTGTTACAGCAGGGGAGGGCTTAGCTGCTGGCATCTAGGGGGTAGAGGCCAGGGAGGCTGCCGAGCATCCTACGATGCACAGGACAAGCCCCCGTGACAAGGAATTCTCCAGCCCCAGATGCCAATAGTGCCGAGGTTAAGACCCCCTGCCACAGGTCAGCAGCGGTTCACACACGTGTCCAAGGAGGGAATCCTAAACTTCATCGTGTGCTTGGTGGACCATTTGGAAACACGGTGGCTCTTACTCCAGGACAGCCGCCTGCCTCTGTCCTGTCCTCACAGCAAGTTCTCACAACCCTTTCAACCCCCAGCACCTCCAGGGCCTTGGCGGTGATGGGCACCCAAGAACTCTTCATAGGGTGATCCATTTGGATGAGTCTCTAGTTTTCATATTTGGCTAAGGTAACAGAGTGACTCCCATTTCTTACCATGGTCCATGGTTTGCCCTCAGGGTGATCTTGCCTTGCTCTCTGCTGTGGCTTTTGTGGTCCTGGATCCTTTTTGTCTGAATGTTTCAGTAATGCCTTCTCAAGAGGTGGCCAGTCCTGGTATGTTTCCACCAGACCCTGGCAGATCACTGTGGGCAGCCACACTTGCCAGTTTGGATCTGTGCAGGATTCTGTGCAGTTACCTCTTTTTATTTTTTCCTTAAGATTTTATTTATTTGAGAGAGCGAGGGAGTGAGAGAGCGAGCGAGCACGCACACAGGTGTGTGAGCAAGGCGAAGGGCAGAGGGAGAGGAAGAAGGAGAGAATCCCAGGCAGACTCCACACTGAGCATGGAACCCGACGTGGACTCGATCCCAACCCTGAAATCATGACCTGAGCCAAAACCAAGAGTCAGACGCTTAACCCACTGAGCCACCCAGGCGCCCCGAGTTCTCTCTTTTTATTTTAGCTTTCTTTAGAGTAGGTGGCATCTTGTGAAGCTGCTGCTTGCAGCCTGTTGATTTTTATAAACTGTTCGCTGCTACTTGGGACTGAGGAACATTCGCAATGAGACCATCTCAGAGCACCTGGACAGAAAAGAGGGAGAGAAGGCATGGCCACCTCATCCGTTGCAGGAATGCGGAGCCCAGCTCGGGGAGCGCACAGGCTCTAGCGTTGGCACCAAGCCCGTCTCTTCAGTTCCCCGAACCGCAGTGTCCTTGTCATCACGATCACCGCCCGGGCTCGTGCAGGTCCCCGAGCGTCCTTCTTACGTGCGTTGTCTCGTGTCATTGCCCCCACTTGATGGCATGGAGTTGAGACTTGGCCAAGTTAAAAGACGTTCAGGCTGTGTTTTGAGCAAACTCCTGTGCCCAAATCTTGTGCCAGCCCCCACCACGTCTCAGTTGGGGCCAGGTGGCCACTGAGATCCCTTTGAAATGTCATCATGCTCTGGTTTTCTTTGGGGGGGGGGAGGTTATAAAAGTATCAAGAATGTCCCCAAGAAGGCTGAACGTTCAGCTGAGCTCTTTAGTGGTGCTTCTCAAATTGTGAGCGATAGTTTGTGAAACTTGGTACCTTCTGACTTGCGTCTCTCTGTCCAGCCTGCTCTGATTTCTTCTTTCCAAACCTCGTGGCCTCCTTCCCCCGAGGGGTCTGTGTTAGTGTATGGTATGGGTCACGTTTGTTTTTCTGCTGTTTCCTGGTGATGAATACACAGAATTAAGACAATAGAATTTCAGGGTTTTTTTGGGGGGGGGAATTCCCCCGCTAGTACACGTGCTTTGAGTGTTTTATTTCTGGGTAAACACAGCCTGGTGGTAGATGTCACACGTCCAAAGCAATTGCCTTCACACTCTAGTATCGAGGGCTGGGAATATGACGGGAGGCAGTTCAGTTGCCTACAAAGTATCAGGCAAGCCCTGTAAATACTGGATTTGGATAGACTGGTCTCACGATATCACTTTTCCTTTTCCTCAGTCGGTTTGGGCTTTCTGCTTTTTAGTGTGTTGTGGACCATTACAGCAGAGGTGCTAATTGTCCCTTCACAGACAGCACGTAGGTTGGTCCTTCACTGCCCAAAACTCTTTATTTAGACTTCGATATATTTCTTCTAGAGTCTTCTTGCCTGCATTCCTTCACTCATTCACTCTCTCCTGTCTCTCTGTCTCTAAATTAAAAAAAAAATTTAATTGTGGTAAAGTAGATATAACATTAAATATTACCATCTTTTTTTTTTTAAGATTTTATTTGTTTATTTTGGGGGGGGAGGGGCAGAGGGAATGGGAGAGAATCTCAAGCAGACTCCTCACTGAGCACAGAGCCCGACATGGGGCTCGATCCCACAACCCTGAGGTCATGACCTGAGCCGAAATCAAGACACTCAACTGACTGAGCCATCCGGGTGCCCCTAAATATTACCATCTTAACTAGTTTTTTCAGGTGCACAGTCCAGTAGTGTTAACTAAGTGCATTCACATTGTTGTGTAACCAATCTCTAGAACTCTCTTCATCTTACAAAACTACAGTACCCATTAAACAACTTTTTACCCTCCCCTCCCTCCCCTCCCCTCAGCCCCTGGCAACCTCCATTCTCCTTTCTGTCCTTATGAATTTGACCGCTAGAGTCTAGTACCGTGTTTGTCCCTTTGTGTCTGGCTTATTTCACTTAGTGTAGTATCCTTAAGGTTCACTCATGTTGGGGTATCCTGTACTCTCTTTTAGATACACCAGTTCACATTTGGTAGCTGAGTTTTTAGGAAAGAAAGTACTTTTTTAAAAAAGTACTTAGAAAAAAGTACTTTTCTTGACTTTCATGAGTCCAGGCTGGTGTATGGGTCTTGGCAGAACGTCCCAGGGTCTTGGTTACAGTCTGTCTGGTTCTCACAATGATGAAAGCTCACGAGTGGAGGAAAATCCCACGATTGAACGCATCATTATGCCAAGAGCCACCTTCGGGCTGTAGGACCTGTTGACTCACGGTGTCCCGTTGGGAGTTGGAAGTCATGCAGCTTCAAGGGTACAGCCCAGGAAGTGATTGAGGGCTGAGACCCAGCAAACGCTGGGTATGCTGTTCAAGATGGTATCATTCCTCTCTTGGGATTTTTGCTGGCTTAGCTCTGGTCTTAATGATCAGCCTGGATCAATGTGCTCAAATGCCAGTTCACAAACTGCTTATCTGGCAGACAGAGCCCTCTTAACCTGTCAGTCAGCCGCCTTTGTCACAAGTGGGTTTGCCATACGGTGCTGAAGGTCATGGAATTTTGTTAGAGCGTTAGTGAAATGAGACATTTGTGGCACCCTCATTGTGGTATTTCTGCTAATTATGAGCCCACGTGTCTGTCTTTCACATACGGTGAGCCTGATTACTTTTTCTAGCCTGGGATTTTGCCTTGAGATTCTTTTTGTTTGTTTATTTCAAGTTTTTATTTAAATTCTAGTTAGTTAACATATAGTGTAATATTAGTTTCAGGGGTAGAATTTAGTGATTCATCACTTACATGTAACACCGCGTGCTCATCACAAGTGCCCTCCTTAATGCCCATCCCCCATCGAGCCCCTCCTCCCACCCACCTCCCCTCCACCAACCTTCGGTGTGTTCTCTACAGTTAAGAGTCTGTTTTACGGTTTTCCCCTCGCTCTCTTTTTTCTGCCCTATGTTCATCTGTTTTGTTTCTTAAATTCCACATATGAGTGAACTCATATGGTATTTGTCTTTCTCTGACTGACTTAATTCCCTTAGCATAATACACTCTCGTTCCATCCACGTCATTGTAAATAGCAAGATTTCATTCTTTTTTATGGCTGAGAAATATTCCATTGTGTTTATATATCTCTCTTTCTATATGCACATACCATATTTTCTTTATCCATTCATCAGTTGATGGACATTTGGGCTCTTTCCGTAATTTGGCTATTGTTGATAATGCTGCTATAAACATCAGGGTGCATGTGTCCATTCGAATCAGTATTTTTGTATCCTTTGGGTAAATACCTAGTAGTGCAATTGCTGGATCGTAGTTCTCTTTTTAACTTTTTGAGGAACCTCTGTACTGTTTTTCCAGAGTGGCTGCACCAGTTTGCATCCCTACCAACAGTGTAAGAGGGTTCCCCTTTTTCCACATCCTTGCCAACATCTGTTGTTTCCTGTGTTGTTGATTTTAGCCATTGGCCTTGAGATTTTTTTTTTTTTTAATTTATTGATTTGAGAGAGAGAGAGAGAGCATGAGCAGAGGGGAGAGGGAGGAGCAGAGGGGAGAGGGAGAAGCAGGCTCCTCACTGAGCCGGGAACCTGATGCGGGGCTCGATCCCAGGACCCTGGGATCATGACCTGAGCCGAAGACAGACGCTTAACTGTCTGAGCCACCCAGGCACCCCTGGCCTTGAGATTCTTAGTGAAATACCATCCACAGCTTTCTTCCATGAAGAAGGATAGACAAGAGTTTAGTGCCAGCAGACTGGAAGAGGAAACGGGGAAGATGAGCCATGGTATGTATGTGGTGGTACAGTGAGCCGGCACCGGAGGCCCTGGTCTGGTCGTGGGCTCATCACTAACTAGCCTTGTGATGCTTAGGCAAGTCCCCTCACCTCTCAAGGCCTCCATCTCCTCAGCCCCTCCTTCTGCCCTGCCCACCCACAGCATGGAGGATCCCATTGGGAAAACGTTGATTGCTGTACTTTGTAAATGGTAGTTTGCTATCCCAGCATCCCACCCTGTGAGCACCATTGTAAGGTGATTAAAACCCGCTCCAGTAGGTGTAAGGGGGCCCTAGTGGCCGCTTTTCATGGCAGTGACCATTTACAAGTCACCAACACTTAAGTGACCGAGTGTAGAGAGCCCCCGACCCCTCTCCCCCTGCATGTGTCATACCTACATTCCCCTCCTCTTGATTTGCCACATGAGCTAGTGGTTTCTTTCTTTCTTTCTTTTTTTTTTTTTTAAAGATTTTATTTATTTATTTGACAGAGACACAGCGAGAGAGGGTACACAAGCAGGGGGAGTGGGAGAGAGAGAAGCAGGCTTCCCGCCGAGCAGGGAGCTGGATGAGGGGCTCGATCCCAGGACCCTGGGATCATGACCTGAGCCGAAGGCAGACACCTGACTGAGCCACCCAGGCGCCCCGAACTAGTGGTTTCCAGAGTAGCTTCAGCAACTCCTGTGAAGACCTCAGTTAGCTTCTTCTCTAAATTCCTATGGTTAATAAACACTTTCAGGTAATTTCATTTAATTTTTAAAAACCAACTTTGAGCCTTAAAGGCCAATGAGCTGGGAGCATCACCAGATGGAGGGGGAAAAAAAAAATCACTTTGCTGCCTCCCCAACTTACAGCCACTAGGGCCATATCCATTGGCCTTTTTATAGTCATGTATGTCTTTTAAGACACAGTCACAGGACGTTGGAGCTAGGTAAGTTCCTAGAGGCCATAAAATATGGCTTTTAATTTTTCCCCTGTGTCCTTCACACCAAGGACAGTTCTCAATAGGTACTTAATGAATCCTTGAATCCCCTGACAGTTAGCCATGTTGAGGGACCATCCAAAAGAAGCCTGTAGACTATCTGGCTAGTGAGCTCCAAAGCTTTGCAATTAGCATGATGGGAACCAGCTTAACTTGAGCTAAAAAGAGACTGTAGGTGAATTCATCATTGACAGTGGGGGCCAGGTAAGAGCAGGTCGGTGGGCCAGTCCAAATCTCTCTCCACGACTGGAGTATCCATTATGTGGGCAGCGTGGCAGAACGACTAGAATAGTGATCAGTGACTTAGGTACCTTAAAAGGATGTTGTAGAAATCGCCGAGTAGATCTCTATCATGCAGAGAATTTTCCTTATCTTAAACCACTGGATTTACCTGACCTCAGTTCCCCACATTCACGCCATGCCTGGCGTCTCCTCAGTGTTCAGCCAAATCAAGGTCAGGATAAAGAGGAGATTTGGATGGAAGTAAGCTGGATATTCAGGCTCCTGCAGTAATACTCAATTATTGAATTCTCTCGAAGCACCAACTCCTATATAATGAAGTCCTCGGTTTTTAAATATCTTTAGCAATCAGGTGACTCAGGATTGGCAACAGCCAGCTTGCTGTTTCCTGCTTTCTTATAAAAATAAGATGGTAAAAATCCCAGGGAGTTGGCTGGAGTTGTTAAAAGATAATCTTGAGCATTTTAATGCACATTATTTTTCATGCATCTTTGAGCCTTAAAAGCCTCCATGGAATAGGACAGGAATCAGATGGAAGAGAAATCAGCTTGCCATCATCCTGCGGCCCTGAGACCCCAGCCAGATCCGGTGTCCTGCGCAGCCTGGCACTCGACCACACCTGCCTGAGCTGAGAGGCATGTAGGAAGAGCTGTAGCTTCGATGCATTCTTCTCACTTACTCTGAGTATAGTCAATCCCAAACAAAATAAAACAAAAAGGTTCATTTACATCAAGGTTCATAGTGTGTGTTTTCTCGGACGTTTGGCATTATTTTGACGTCGAAAAGTATTTCTATGCACTGAAGCTCTTTTCTCCCTCTCTCTCTCCGCCCCTCACCCACCATGTAACATGTCCCCGTACCTGCAATGCTGTTTGTACCTCTCTGGTAACGAAATTTGGGTCAGCAGAATGTGTTGCTGGTGTTTCTCCTTGTTAACAGTATTGATTGCTGTCCTGTATGACCAGAGACCCTGGGTGACTGGGAAGGTGTTCACGACGTGGCCCTTCGGAGTTCTTATTCTGTGTGTGCATGCCCACCAGATTTACAACCGTCAGACCATCTTTTTATTTTTCTACTGTGACTGACAGTGCCTTAACCAGTATCACTTGCCATGGACGGTCTTGGGTTGGATGTAGTAACATGTGTGACTAAGTGCTTTCTAGCATGAATCCAAACCAATCCTTGATTTAGAATAGCCAACTTCCCACTCCCAGGATATTTTACTGAGACTGGCTTGGTTATAAAGTTTTTCACTGGGAGTCTTAAAACAGTGAAAATGCTCATCTATAAATGTAGTAAAGTGTCTGTATATATTGATCTTCCTTATTTTCTTGCCTCTCTCCTACTACCAGACCATGGTGGTAGCCACATCTGCACAATGTTTTATAGGGTATGGAGGGCAACATTTTAAGCATAGAAATGGAAAACAGGATACCAAGCAAGAGGATGGGGGAGGGAGGGAGTCCATCAAAGCCATTTCTGTGTATTAAGGATTCCGTGAGGAGAAAGGCCAAAGGCCAAGAAAGGCAAGTTTTCGTTCATCACAGGCAGGTGTCACTAGGAAGTGACGGAAAACCCACTTGGTCCCAGAAGACACGGATAGAAGTTCTCTGCTGCGTGAATTCATAAAATTAGGAATCCATTAGCAGCCATTCTTAAGTGATACGTTGTGATGTTGAACTCTGTGAACGTGCCGTTTCGTTTACCTGCAAATGATTTCAGTGCTCAGGAGGGAGAAGGGTCAGGATAGTAAGCAGAATGAATACCCACGCAGACAGGTTCCGCACTGTGAAATACGGAGCCCGTTCAACTTAAAACAAATCTGGTTTTATTTATTTATTTATTTATTTATTTTTATAGATTTTATTTATTTATTTGAGGGAGAGAGAATGAGATAGAGTATGAGAGGGGGGAGGGTCAGAGGGAGAAGCAGACTCCCCGCTGAGCAGGGAGCTCAATGCAGGACTCGATCCCGGGACTCCAGGATCATGACCTGAGCCAAAGGCAGTTGCTTAACCAACTGAGCCACCCAGGCGCCCAATCTGGTGGTTTTTAAAGATGTGTTTTTAAAGGGCGTAATTGGGAAAGTGTTTTGCAGCCTTCTGAGGGCTCTGTTTGGAGAGGCGGCTGTTCTGAGTGCGGTTGAGTGAGTGTCCACGAGCCCACACTTACACTGGTTTTTCTTCTGTTGCAGCACATCAGGTCCACCCATCTGGCCGGGCAGTACCTTCTTCAAGAGAAATGGAGCCCTTCTGCAAGGTAGGTCTCTTAGAGCGCCCCCTCCCCGCCCCCCGGCCCTGTGCCCTTGTGCTGGTAGCAGCCAGGGGAGCTCTGTCCTCCTTAGGAGTGGGCACTGTCTGGAGAAGTGTGACTGCTGTGGGTTGGGGCTGTTTGTCCAGTTCTCTTTATCTCTTCCTACTTATGTCTCCTGGTTGCTATGAATTGTTAGCCCGAAACCGGGACTAGCTCTTTGGTCTGCCCCAACTGGTCCTGTTTCGGAAGTATTCGGCTTGCTTTGGTGAAACTGGAATGACGTGGCAGTCGGGATATGAGAGTAGCATGAACTGAGCTGGTCAGCTGGTGTAAACACCCCCCGTTAGGTATTCCCAGTGCTCGGGCAAATGAGGAATGTTTGGGGTGTTCTGGCATTTTGGTGAACGTGGTAGTCCCCCTCTTCCTTGCTGGCCCCTAATATCGGCGTGTGCCTGGAGGGTTGGCTGTGGGGTGTTCCAGGGCTCAGAGTTCAGTTACCCCTCTCCTGTCCCCACCAGCGTCCTTTGCAGGGGGACGTCCTTCCCGTTGTCCAGCCCACCCTTTGCTGCTTTGCTGTCAGTCCTATCCCACGTGCTCAAGGAATTCCAGCTGCCTGTCCATCTCTGCTTTGGCTATTAAGTTTCTTTTGAAATGACTGAATAAAGTGAAAGAAGAATAATGGTTACAAGTAGCCATAAAATGCCTCCTAGATACTTCTGGATTATCACTGCTTTGTAGGTCCGCTGTGCAGATAAGCTGCAATTGGTGGGCTCCTGAGGTTTCCAGTTTCCTGTCCCCATTAGCCTCCTGGATCGGAGTGGCACAAAAGCAGATGGGTCTGGTGGTACCAAGAGCTTTACCACTGCACTGGGCTTCTAGTGTGGAGTGGTCTGTGCATTTTGGTTGGTTTAGAGCCGGTAAGCCTCTTTTCCTGAAAAGTACATGCCGAGGGCTGGCCACGTGTGTGAAGGAGTGGACTATAAATGTGGCTGAGAAAAGGAATATTTATCTTCAGGTTTCTTGAGTACCTCAAAGAGATGGCATCACATTTCTGTTGTTGTTTTATAAGCCATGTGATTACGTATTGTCTTTTTAATAGCCTGTGAAATCGGCGACTGAAGGATTTCCTTGCCTGTTTGCTTGGGACAGGTGAAATTTAGGCAGGCAGGTTTGACTAATCCTCATTTTAATGACCATTATAGATATCCTAAATATCTAAGGAAAAAAGGGAACTCCCTCCACTCTCAAAGATAAATGCATAATTTTAAAAAATCTGTTCTCCCTTCAGATGGCAAATGGAAACCAATTACGATAAGCCTTTGGGAGTTTTTTCAAGTGAATTTCAAAGTTTTGTGCATATTTTTCCTCTAGATCTATAACAATGATATGAATATCATTCGTGTTTGGATTATTTTCAGAAGAGGGATTTTATTTAGTGAGCACATTTTCTTACAGGATTTTTATTCATTAAGTTTCACATTAAGTAAGACTTGCTCTTAGGATATTAGTTTCTGGTTGTTTCTGCCGGACGCGAAAGCATGAAGAAAACATCAATAAGGTTCTGAAGTTGAGTGATTTCACCATGAGATTCTATCTCATAGGTGCGGACCTTTTTTCTCTCTCTGATAGGGTCTAAAATTCTAATTATTCTGAGCGCTGAGAATCACATTATTACAGATTTCAGATGCGTATTCAATCCACATCCACTTCAATGCAGCCCTCCTATTTTTTTTTAATTTTAATTTTAATTTTAATTTTCTTGTACATGTGAAAATCAAAAGACTCTTCGTTGGAGTTTGAGAGGGTGGGCAAGGATTTGCTCATTTTTTCCTGTGATATTTCTTTGCTCTATATTTGCTATATCTGTATATAGAGTTCTCAAGACACTTTCATGGTGCTGAGATTTTTCAAACTATGTGCCTGTTCTCCCTAATTAATATTTTTGTGTTCCTTCGGTGGGTGGTACTGGTCATCAAGAAGTTGCTAACGCCCAGGAGCAAAAGTTCTACAATAAAAATATAGGTATATAAAGAAGGGAGCTGCCCAGTCATGCCAGTGGACGGTTTGGGTTAGACTGAAGTAGAAGAAAAAGTGCCTGATTTATACTCACTTTCTCGTCTTTATACTTTACATTTTCAAACTATGTGCATGTTCCTTCTTTTCCCCTGTAACAAGCAGGAGGGCACTGGTTCTAGGTAGTTAGGCTGGGAAAGAACTCTGTTAGTAGGTCCCAGCCAATCTTGGGACTGAAGGCAAACAGGATGCCCTGAAGAACCCGCTTCCTAGAACAGGGGTAGAAGGTGACACAGAGGCCCGGGGAGTGGCCGGCAAAGCCCAGCTGACTGTGGGCCCCCCTCACATGCACAACTGGCTGACCCAGGGCGACAACACAGGGGTCGTCGGGGAGAACCCCGCGGTGTGGAGTGGCCCTGGGAGCTGAAACTAAAAGAAGGCAGGCATGGCCAAAGCAGCACATGTGTCACACCGTTTGGAGGAGGGAGGCTGATTTTTGTCAGGAGGGTGGGAGAGTAGGGGCTGTCAATTAACCCTTGAACGAGGCCTTGAAAAATAGATTGTGGGCATGTGAAAACAGAACAAAGGGCATTGCGAGAAGGGGCAACAAGTCTGTAGGCAAGCGGGCGCACGGCAAGGGGGATGTTATGTGGTGGTTGTGAACAAGGAATGACTCGTGGGCACGTTGGGATGGCGACGGCCCATGTTCTCAGCAAGATGTGCTTCAGAGCACTGTGATGTCCAGAGAGGACACAGTGGAAGTTAGACCCAGAAACCCATGGAACAATAGGACATAATGGTTACATAATGGGAACCTGTGTGTGTTGTCTAGTAGTTGTTTGGTTTATTAGCTGCCGAGAAGAAACAGAGGAGTTTTTTTTCCCCCAGCATAAAACCAATTGCAAGAACTAACTGGAAGGAAGCACTCGGTCCTCCTTGAGTGTGGCCTCTGTGTTTGATTCTTACAGAGTCACTGGCAAGAGGGCCTGCTGAGTCATCTAGCAGTTTTGAGGATAATGGGGTAAGATTTGGTTTAGATTACACCAGGCATGGGTGCTTAACATAATGGGTCACTTCATCAATTCACAGTATTTATTTTAAATGCCATTTAAGCTGCTAGAGACAATTTTAGGATGTTAGTGGTTTCAGGGACCAGAGAGTACTTCGGTTCTTGTACAATGGAAACCTTGTCGTGTGCCAGGAAGGGACAAACCCTTTGTTTAAAGGGGACCCAGGATGGGTCCAAACAGATGAGTGTGGCTTATTCGGAGCCCTGCAGGAGTGGCCAGCTGACAGGTGTCTTCAACTGTCCCCTCCTCATGTCTGTGTGTCCCTGTTTTGGTCTCTCTGTGTTTGAGATACATTTTTTATTTTATTAGTTAATAATGTCTCTCTCTCTCTCTCTCTCTCTCTTTTTTTAATGAGAGAGTAAAGCATTTTATATATTTTTTTTCTTTTCCAAACGCCCTAGCACCTCCCTCCCCCCCCCCACCCACACATACACACATTCCATTCGCCCATCAAACTTACAATTAGGTTACTTTATTTAAACATCACCCTTGGATGGGTTATTTTAATGAGTCAGTGATTCCTAATTAAAAACATTCTTCACCCCTGGTCTGACCCTTCATCTGGTCCCTGGAGGTTTCATCCCAGTGCTACGTAGGGCCTTGCTGTGCTTTTCACTTCCTGCCTTCTACTCAAAGTTCCTACAAGCTGCTGTCATCTTGGCTTCCGCTTCCGCCCTTTCGGCCTTCGTTGGGCCCGTTGGCCTCAGAACTCCCGTGCAGTTGTGTTCAGAGGGAAGCCTCTGCATCTAGTGCTCTGTGCCAACTGCCCGTTTGGGCCCACCTCTCTCTTACCTCTAGCCCTTCCTCTGAGCAGGTGCTCCCCGGGCCCATCCCCACTGCCCCACCTGCAAGCACTTCTTTCTTACCCATCTCTGTGTCAGCCACCGGATTGGGCTGGAGTTAACCAGGGGGGCCCAGGGCCCGCCCCCTCAACCCCTTACAGCCCATTCTGGGGTCTGACCTCACATCCCAGCCTTTGTGGTAGAGGTGCTCGGGCATGGACGCTGCCACCCCCAGGCCCCCTTGCTAACACCCCGCCAGCCTTCTGGACCTTCCCTCCGCCTGCCTTCTCTCCAGGATGGGGCCACTAATTACTAGTAAATCTGTTTCCTTAGGATGCAGTGGTGGAATTAAAATAAATTCCATAACACGCATAACAGATTTTTATTTCCATTCACTTCTCACAACCCACTGGATGAGCTAATGAAATGGAAGGAAGACCTCCAAGGCACAGAGCAGGATTGGGCTGCTGCAGCCCCACAAGCAGACGGGGAAAAAGGAAACCAGCTCTTTTGCTGTCAGATGAACGCTGTTCCTAGGAGTGCATAGATGTGCGCTTGCCATTGGTCAAACACCGATGAGGTTGACCGTGACCATTGGACGACTCGCTTTGGGGAATACCAGTTGCCCAAGTTCCAGGTTGGCTTTAGGCGCTGCCTTTCCTGGGCGTTCATGTCCACAGCCCTGACCCTTTGCCACGGCTCTGCTGTGCATTTTTACTGTTCAGATGTGTGCTGTACCTCACTTTGGCAGTACTTCCTGCCCCGAAAGGCTCAAGAGCAAGTGTTCAGTGTATCAGAAACAAGTTCTAGGGGGAGAAGCACTGGATGACGAGCAAAGGGGCCTAGTTGTGGTCCCAGTGCTGCCACTGGGTAAACTTTGTGACCTTGAGCAAGCCACAGGGCATCCCGAGTTTTTCCTGTTCTTCCGTGTGAATTAAGGCGGCAGCGGTTTCCCATGGAGCACCAGCCCTGCTCCATTCTGGCAACTTGTTTCCTAAAAGTGGCTCAAAATGGATTTGAGGCTTAGCTCTAGCTCCGTGGAAAGAGTGCTGCCTTCAGCCAGGTGTGTCTGCAGGTGGGTCCAAGGAGAGGAAACAGGGTGGTGGCAGCCTGGCTGGAGATTCCAGTCCTTGCACAAGACAACTCTGGAAGGTCCCATGGATCTCAGGGAGGCAGTACATTATAAATTTGGACAGCCTGGCAATGAACCAGTGAGCCCTGTCTTGGATTCTTGGGCAACTGGCTTAAACCTCTCTGTGGGGATGATGATGATGATGATGATAATAATAATAATAATAATAATAATACTTGTCTCATGGGGATCTTGTGAGGATTCAAGAAATTCATATTAGTAAGGCATTTAGAAGATGCTAAATTCCTAGTTAGAGTTAGTTATTAGAACATCTTACAAAACTCTGGAAAAAGAGGAAAATAGAGCTGAAATCCTCTGAATGTGATTGATTTCCCTGTGCTCTTTACCTTCCTTGCTAAAATTTCCCTTGTCCATTTGCTAGTGTTAGTGATTTTCAGAACAGGGCCAAAGACGGGACGCCCCAGATCCTGTTGGATGTATACATAGATCTGAAACATTTGTTCATCCCTTTATCTCCGATTCCTTTCAGATAGGACTGCTTGCTTGAGAGGTCATCCAGTTCACAAACATGGAGCTATCCCCCTCGCTCTAAAATTGCACATACACAGCAGGTGCATAGACAGCCACACGAGAGGGCATGGATTTAGCACCACATCAGCCTGGGTTTGAAGCCCTCCCTCCCTGGGCACCAGCTGTTTGACCTTGGGCCTCAGTTTTGATTGTCTCTACAATGGGGCTACCAGATGTGTTCCCCAGAATCTTTGTGGAGGTTAAGGGAGCACAAGAACATACAAACATAAGCCCCGTCCAGTGTCTGGCACCTCACAAATGCTCTATCAGAACAAAGATTTATTAACTTTCGACCGTTTCATTCCCAGGGTTTCTGATCATTAATCCTGGCAGATAGATTCAAGGTGAAAAGTTCCAAAACACCTCAAAGGAGCGGCCTCCTGATCACCTCTCCTATGCATGATTTCCCTTCTCACTGCCAGCCCACAGTTGTTTCCTTCTCTCTGGAACCAGGATGGCGCTGCTGGACCCCATCTCTGCCACGGCCGCAGGCCCCTGGGCCCTGGCACTTCTGTACTTCTCTCCAGAAAGACCGTGGCTCAGATCTCGGGACTTGTTCGGCTTTGCCTTGACCCTCCCCCACTCATTTCTTTCAGATTTGATTGTAGCCCCTGGGCTCTTTGGCTCCTTTCATCTAATCTGCTCCACAAGCTGACTCTTTTGTCCATTTTGCAAACGAGGGCATCTACCTAATGCATAAACCTCCTGATTCTTGTCCCCAGGCACACCCGTTTCAAAAAAATGTAGTAATAACAGAAAGGTGGGGGGAGGAAAACCTCCCTACATTTTCCCCCAAGTCCTAATTGCCTTCTGTCCTCTTTTGGCCTGTGGAGCCCTTTGGTTTTTAGGAGGGGCCCCTTTCTCTTGGCATCATTTGTCTTATTGTTCTGCACTGAGTTATCTATAAGGATATTTACGTAACAACAATCATAAAGTCAGGTGAATTTAAAGGCATGCTGGTCACCTCTCTAATCACTCATGTTCTATGTGGTCACTGAGAACATGCTCTTAAACTAGTTAAATATAAGGAAATGCTAAAAAAAAAAAAAAACCCACACACATTTGGAAATGCAATTATAAAAGACGGCTTTGGTCAATTTTGACTGTCACTGTCTCTTGGGAATCCAAATTTACCCCATCTATAGTTACCCCAACTTCCCCAGTGTCTCCAGCAGGGCATGGAACCTGAGAAAACATCAGTCCCGTAGCCTGGCTTTTCCTTTCTGGCTCGCACGTCAGCTGGTCTGTCTCCGACCATCTCTACAAACCATTTTCATGAAAATCTGGTGTTGCACCCTGAGAAAATGGTACCCTGTGGACAGAAATAGGGAAGTGAGAAGGACTTGCCAGTCTGATGGGGGACATGGCATTGAGAGCTTCTTCTGGGTCAGGCACCTGCTGGGCAGGGTCTTTGGGCTGCCCCTCCTGTTTCTGGGTAGCGCTGCTAGGAGGGAAGACAGGCTGGAGTTTAGGAGAAAGGAGGTCAAGGCAGGAAGGGGAGCGTTGGAAGTTATAGGGGCACAAAGGCACACAGCCACTAGTCTACTTTCTGTCTTTATGGACCTGCCTGTTCAGGACTTTTTTTAAAAGTGGAATCATATAACATATGACCCTTTGTGTCTAGCCGTATATATTCTTTTTTCTTCCTTCCTTCCTTCCTTCCTTCCTTCCTTCCTTCCTTCCTTCCTT
>NW_022589710.1:57456298-57714628 GCF_004348235.1 Phoca vitulina | reverse complement strand
CTTCCTTCCTTCCTTCCTTCCTTCCTTCCTTCCTTCCTTCCTTCCTTCCTTCCTTCCTTCCTTCCTTCCTTCCTTCCTTCCCTCCCTCCCTCCCTCCCTCCCTCCCTCCCTTTCTTTTCTTTTTTTTTTTTTTAAGGGGGGAGGGGCAGAGGGAGAGAATCTCCAGCAGACTCCCTGCTGAGCGCAGAGCCTGACGTGGGGCTTGATCCCACAACCCCAAGATCATGACCTGAGCCGAAACCAAGAGTTGGACACTCGACCGACTGAGCCACCCAGGTGCCCCAATTTTTTACATTATTCTTATATTAGCCTTATACATTAGGTATTATTACTCCCGTTTTGTAGAAGGGAAAAATAAGGCCCAAACAAATGTCCTGCTTCAGGTCACAGATCCAGGATCATAAGCCTGGACTCACACTAACTGATCTTCGGTTCAGCATGGCCTAAGTATTTTTTGAAGTGTTCCACTTGAGATGTTTGCCCGTTCTGCAGGGTTTTGCAGACTGGGGCTGGGGAGAATCCTGTCATAATGGTCAAAAGCAGTTTATAATGACAAGACAGAAAGATGGAAATGAATACTTATATTGTCTTCTTTCATTCAAGTAATCAAAGTGCTTCATTTCTCTTTTGCTCCCCACGCAGGACTATTGTAAACAGCTAAATATTAAGATATTTTAAAGACTGTGGATAGAGAAAAGGGGAAATCCTCAAATTAGTCATTCAAAGATTAATGCAATGAGAGGAACCCACACCTCCACAGAATGAATATTTTGAGTGTATATGGATTTTATAGTCATAGAGATATAGCTATTTTTATACCAATTATAATTATTCAATAGAAATATATCCTTACAGTTTAATTTTTGAACATTAAAAATGTTTCCCTTATCTATTAAATTGTATCACATTATAAAATGCATAAAGATGATACAATTTTGGATCACATTGTACTGTAGAGCCTGCTTTTATCAAAGTGCTCAATCTTAAAAATACAATTGGAAAAGTCATTCTCCTTGAAGTTCTATTTAACTGCGGGGAGAGAAGTCTAGAAATATTTTTATGCAATTGCCAAGAGGCTCACAATGAAGAATTTTTTAGAATATACTCATGGAGCTGTTCACATTACAGTTTCAGAAGTGCACTTAAATGCATCTGTCTACCTGTAAACTGCAAGAGGTCAAGTTTGTGTTTTTGTTTGGTTCCCTGGACGACCAAAGGGCGTGGCTGAGAACTCCTGGGTGTATTGCTCACTGTGGAGCGCGTGCTAGGTTAGGAGTGTTCGTGTGCGTGTGTGTGTGTGTGCGTGCGTGCGTGTGTGTGCGCGCATACGCCAGTGAATGTGGCCCAGGCACTCAGGCTTGTTCCCACCCCGTGTTGTGAGTCTGCAAGAACAAATTTCTCCTGCCCCATCCCCCTGCCCTTCTTCTCTCTGGTGATTCCACCCCATCCAGTTCTCCTATTGGCCTTTGTAAACGATGGCATGTGGATAAAAGACCTCAGTTTTCAAATCAGGTGTACCTGGATCCATCCCCTTGCCTGGCTGCCTAATTGCCGTCTGACCTTGGAAAAGTTACGTGAACCACTTTGGGCTACTGCCAAATGCAAAACACCAGTCCTGCGAGATCAGTATCATTGTGGGGACTAGCCAATGCCAGTCTGTGTAGCGTCCCTGGCACTTTGCAGGAGCTCCACGTGCAGGCCCCATCACCGCTGCTTTCCCTCCAGGGGAGGCAGCGTGACTGGGAGGCAAGAGTGGAGACCTTGGAGCTGGTGAGTCGTGGGTCCACCAGCCGTGTGACCTCAAGCAACTCCTCTGATGCGTCCGAGGCTTTCCTTCCCAGCCAGTCAAAGAGATATCAGTGTTTCATGGGGTTTTGTAAGAATTACAAGAATAGTGTACGTCCAGGGGCTGGCAATTATTGAGTGTTTAATAAATAGAATTCATCATGCTTATGATAGCATTTCTGCCATTTCTAAGGGTTTCAATACCTTCCACCCCCCAAATAACAACACCATAAAAAAAATCCTTCCCCAGTTGAAGGGAACTTATACCTTCAGGAGTATTTAAGACTGTTCCCAGTGTGTCTGAAGTGCCTGCTACATGAAGGCAAATGCCCGCGAGATTACCTGATCCCCGCAGGAGGAGGAGAACTGGAGTTCTTACCGGCTGTTCTCACTGACACTTTGGAGTGACTAAGATCTTTTTTTTTTTAAAGACTTGATTTATTTATTTGACAGAGAGAGACACAGCGAGAGAGGGAACACAAGCAGGGGGAGTGGGAGAGGGAGAAGCAGACTCCCTGCCGAGCAGGGAGCCCGATGCAGGGCTTCATCCCAGGACCCCGGGATCATGACCTGAGCCGAAGGCAGACGCTTAACTGACTGAGCCACCCAGGCGCACCCGGAGTGACTAAGATCTTGCAGAAATGTGACACACAGAAAGAAGAAGGTTCCTTGGGGATGGGTTAGAATGGCTTGTGATCTGTACCCCTGTTTCTTCCTCTCAGTATCTCTGTGCTGGAATACGAACTGTTTGCAAAGCTGCATTTCAGAGATGGGAGGGAGAGAAAGAAAAGAGAGAGATACAGTGATCAAGAACTTCAGACAATCATTTAAAAGCTCACATTGAACTTGTCCCCCACTTCATGGTTACCCTAGCACACGAGTTGGCCCCTTTTTGGGCTGTGATTTTTTTTTTTTTAATGGGGCTTATTTAGGATGATCTCACGCTGCTAATTTGACACAGAGGCATGGAAGTGTTAGAACTACATGTCTGTGCTTAGAGCTGCACTAACCTAGCGTCTTGGCCATGGGTTCATTTCCCACACTGTGAGCATGATTGTGAACTCACCGTGACAAGAGATGAGAAGCCTGTGACATGTAGAAAGGCCACTTCTCTTTATCATTTGTGTGTGTACTATATTTCTCAGACTCTAAGAGGCTTCATTTGTTGAGTTTTGCCACGGTTGGGGAGTGAAACAATTACAAATGAAGTTTTCACTTTTAAACTTGCGCAGCTATCATAAGCCCAAATTGGGGTGCTTTGTGAGACCCACGGGTTTTCCCCTACCCCAGCTTCCAATATAAATTGCAAATGGGGAAGTGCCAACTTCCTATAGGAGCTCCCTGTCCTCAGCAGTTGGTTGAGAGACGGGCGTGTAACCCAATCCAGGCCAGGCACTTCTTACCTTGGATCTGGGGGCTCTGAAGGATGTGCTGGATTCAACAAGGGGTACCGAGTGGAGTCAACCACTGTTGCCAAGAAGTGGCACCAAGGCAAAGAAGCAGAGATGAGGGGCCCCTCTACCACTGTCCTTCCTGTGGTTGGATTATATGAACTCTAAATTCCCCATTTTACTTGACCCAGCTTGATTTTTGGGGGGGGGGGGTGTACACCCAAGAGTCCTTGACTAATAAAGAATCTCTAAGTGAATAGCCTCAGTTAAACTAAATGTATGTCACTGATGATTTCTGTGTGCCAGTAAAATTCCAACTCTCCATTGGTCTAGGAGACCCACTTAGGAATTTGGCTGTCAAATGAAAGAATATAAGATGAGCATAGAGAGCTTTTCTGAGATGGTGACTTAACAAAGTAGGATTGTGGTAGTAATAATACTTATTCTCTCTGTTCCCCAACTCAGCTTAGTCTGTGGTGGAAATAAGCTTGGAGAAGCTCACGTTGGGTTTACAAGGTGGCTGCCACAGCCTCTTGTACTGCAGACATCAGCTTGGAGTCTAGCATTTCCTGGGTGTCCTCAGGAAAAGTTCTGGGCAGCATTGTAATTAGACCAGTCTGGATCACATGACCACTGGGAACCATCACTGTGACCAGAGGAATTGGTGGGGAGGGTCACAGATTTTTTTATGCTGGGGGTGGAAACATCACTTCGAAGCACATGGATGGATTGGGAGATGAAATGTTCTCCAGATGCAAGTCTGGATCAGTTCCCAAAGAAGGGAAGAACTGTCCATTACAACAGCACAGCCATTTTATTTAAAAAGCAAAGCACTGGAGGAATGCCTGGCTGGCTCAGTTGGTAGAGTGTGTGACTCTTGATCTCAGGGTTGTAAGTTTGAGCCCCACATTGGGTGTAGAGATTATTTAAAAATAAAATCTGTTAAAAATTTTTTTAAAAGAAGCACTGGACACAAAAATGTGAGTTTACATATGCAAGTATATGTAGCCACTAAGTGGAAGATCTAAGGCCAGAATGCAGATCTTCCCATTTGAGACTCTTCTAGCTTTCTTTTCATGGTAATGGCCATTATCCATGAGTGTACAGGATTATCAAGATCTCAGGGCATAAGGTGGAGTCATTCAAGTTAAAGTAATTTCCCGGAGGCCCAGAATCTTAGTTAATGATGACATTCACTTTTTCTGGCAGAGTGGGGATTGCTAAAGGGTATTGCCTTAACTAGACTTGCAGCCTTGTTGATAAGGGAAAGATGGAAGATGGGATACAGCTGCCCTTTACTGGGGATTAACCTTGGGCAACGAACCTCCGTATCCTCATGAACTTCCCTTCACAGCCAGAGTTGGTCCCCAGAGCCCTATCTTTGAGTACAAGATGCTTGGACAGTTGGTGAATGTATTAATCAGCTAGAGCTGCCATAACAAAATACCACAGACTGGGTGACTTAAACAACAGAAATTTATTTGCTCACAGTTCTGGAGACTAGAAGTTCAAGGTCAAGGGGGCAGCAGGTTTAGATCTCTCCTGGCCGTCTCTTCTTGGCTTGCAGATGGCTGCCTGCTCACTGTGTCCTCGCATGGCCTTTTCTGTGTGCATGCGCTTCACCTGGTGTCTTTCTCTTCTTACAAGGACACCAGCCCTATTAGATGAAGGCCCTATTATGGTCATATTGCATTAGAGCCCCACCCTTATGTCCTCATTTAACCTTATCCAAATTCAGCCACATTGAGGGTTAAGGTTTCAACATAGGAATTGGGGGGGTGGGGGAGGACACAGTTCAGTCCAGCTCAGTTCAGTGAATTACATGTAAACATTTCACAAACATCCCTTCCTTTCCCACAGTGTGCTTAGGTTGATAGAGGCTGGGGATAGAGATAAGGAGATTTTCCAGCCTCAAGGAGTTGCGGTCTAGCTCGGGGGCAGAATCACCCAGAAGCCTTGGTGGTTTGTGCCATCTCCAAAGAGCTCAGACTCTGGGGGAAGGAAGTCAGGAGTTCAGGGAAGACTTCACGGAGGGGTGTTTGCTAGTGCGGTGTGAGGCTGCCATCCGAGCGTCTCCTAAATCTGTTTGACATGGTCAACCGTGCATTTCTCAATCAGTGTCGCTCCAGGCCCCAATACAAAAGGGGCACCGTGATATTGCAGCCATGGCCAAAACACTCAGACAAGCTCACAAAATAGTGACGCCCACAACCAAAGGCACGGGTCCTAAGTAAGTGCACAACACAGTATGTTGGTGTGTGAGATTTATGTGTTCACAAAGGAGAAATGTGATAAGCCAGGATAGAATTGGGAAGTCACCCTGTCCTTATTCCTTACAGGAAAGAGGATGGGAAGGAGAAAGAAAAGCGTTCTGGGCAGAATGGTGGGGAGATTCTGATAAAGGTAGTAGTGGAGAGTGGCTTTGACCTTGAGGACTTGGGGGAGATGGCACCGTTTCAGGCTTGCACTGAAATTAGACCTATAAGCAAGGGTGAAGAACTAAGAGCCGCTCTACACAAACATGGGCGGGAAAACTGCTGCTGGGTGGCCGCTTTGGCGTCAGGTGGTCGGTGTCACGTGACCGACATCACGTGATCACCACGGACCATGGTCAGCGCCATGTGCGTTGTTATGGGCACAGCTGGAGCTGGGAGGCCAAGAGAGCAGCTGTACTGACCCCGCGAGAGGAGAGTGGAGACCAAGTCATTTGGGGTGGGGGTGAGAGGTGGGGGGCCGGGGGGGGGGCGGCTGGGGAGACTGAGGGGTGTTAGAGCCCCCAGATCACTGCAGTCTGGGGGCGTCTTTGCATTTCTGTCATTACCCAGGCTACTTAGGAAAAGCAGTAATAATCACATCGTAAATCAGTATAATTTGAAGAGTAGTTGAGTAATGAAAATCCAGTTCAGGACCAGAGATGGAGCCTCTTCAGGCTCACTTGCTAGTTCCCAACTTAATTTTTAAAATTAAGATAGTGCTAATGCAGAGACTCAAAATTGTTCACAATCCAAAATGTAGTGAGGGCGACGGGGAAAGATAAGATGCTAAATGAAAAAATGAGTTCTGTTTCTGAAACTGTCACACCGAGTGAGTGTTCATGGGGGTTGGGGACTGGGGTCAGGGGGTGATACAGTTCTTCTCTATATAAGGCCATCTGACTTTTTCAAACATGTGAGTCAATGAATTTAGAGGAAAATGAGGTTTCCTAAAATAGCAGTTGTGCAACATACACAACTGAGTTTGGCATTGGAGGGACCTGGCTTTGGATCTGACTCTGACAATCCCTCATACCACCCCTCTCCTGCCCATACATGGAACTACATATTCCCTTATACGTATACATATATGCCTCTTGGCTTGGTCAAATACTCGACTGTGAACTTCTGTTTCTTCATCTGTAAAATCGGGAGGATACCACCTACCTTCCACAAAGGAGATGAAATAATGTGCAAGCCTATGTGTGCCTCGTGACTCCAGTGGTGATCACCTTGGTTCACGGTTGCCCCCTGCCAGAGTTTGCAGGGATGTGCAAGGAAAAGTCAAGGTTGTGGTTATCTTTGGGGTATAAGGTGGTGACTGGAGAGGTTGGAGGGGAGGCTCCTGTTTGCCAGTTTGTTCATCTGGGTGCTGGTTACATGGGCAAATGGTTTGTGAGAATTCATTGAGCTGGACATGTATGTGGGCTTTGCTAGGTATATTACTTTGTTCAAAAGTTTCAAAAATGATTGGCAACAAAAATGTCATAACACCTACTTGATTTCAGATTTTCATTATGCACATGCAGCGAACTTCAGAATTCTTACATGATTAAAGATGAGATTGTCATAGATTTTTATTAAATCAATGTAGTAAATTAAAGCTGGTGAAACACAAAATAACAAGAATTTCTCTCACAATTCAAGCGTGTTTTATTAAGGCCCGCTGAACCTGCTTGTTATTGATATTGTTAATACAATATTTAGATTCCATTTTGAACATGCCAGCTGGCAGAGATTCCTGAAATGTCAATCTTTCCTGAGAGTGGGTTGGTTTGTTTGTTTTTTAAGATATTCAGAACCAGAGAGTTAGGTTCTTAAATGTAGGTTAAGATGAATTTATGTGACTTCAAGTGAAATTAGGGGAAAAAAATGAAAACTGTAGCAAAAACTTTGAGAGAAGTTCTTTGCCAGAACACATAGGAGAACTTGTACAGACCTGAAATTTTTATCTAAACAAAAGTGGTTTTCCATTCCATCATCTTGATGAATAAATGTGTTGGTGAAGTAATTGGTTTAGAAATCGTTATTAAAACCTTCAAACTTTGTAGCAAGCATTTCGCTAGTGAAGAAAGCAATGTGTTTGAAAACTTGAGATTTAAAAACAAGCAGGCCAGAATGGGGAATGGGCGAAATGGGTAAAGGTTGTCAAAAGGTACAAACTTCCAGGTATAAAATAAATTAAGTGCTAGGGATGTAACATACAGCATGGTGACTAGAATTAACACTACAGTATTGCATATTTGAGCTGATAGGAGAGTAGATCTTAAAAGTTCTCACCCCAAAAGCAAAAACAACCTGTTACTACACATGGATGTTAACTAGACTTACTGTGGTGGTCATTTTGCAGTGTGTAAAAATATCAAATCATTATGTTGTACACCTGAAAATAATACAATGTTATGTCAGTCATATCTCAGTAAAAGTAAAAATAAAAAATAAGATGAGAATAAGCAGGCCAGTTACAATGAGATTTGTCACTTCCAGAGGAATATGGAATAACCAGGATCTTTTTCAACTGAAAGCACATATAATCGTGCTTGTACTTTGAAGGCTGACCAGAAGGGTATCCTTCCTCTGCAGCGTTTGTTGAAATGATTGAAGTGTTGTTCAGGAAAGCCTGTCAGATCTCTGAACCATTTGTTATCTTCAATTAAGCTGTAGGGCCCCACGTATCAGTCCCTTGTAAATACTGGCTGCATGGTTAATGCTGCCTCTTAAATTTTCAGATCTCGTAAGAATGTGTTGTAATAAAAAAAAAAAGAAAAAGGCGGGGCATCATTTTTACATTAGTACTCAGACCTGGATTTTGCCTTCAGAGTGTCCCCAAGCCTAAGGCTGTCGTGACACTGCCATAGTTCAGGGACAGAGAGAATCTCATATGTCTGTGTTTGCTTTCCCAAAAAGAGTTAAGACAATATTGCGATGCGTTTTCTTTTTATAGTTAAGGTTAGGTACCCACCTGTTCTGATTTTGACTACTTACACTGTTGAATACGCAGTAGAGTCTACACACGGAAATGTTTCTGAAGGCCTTTGTTTACTTCTGCAGTCTGTCCAGGCCAGGCTGGGAGGTGTCCGTAGAGTGGCCTCTATTCACTCCTCCATCGGCCCTTCAGTATTTTCATCTCCGAGATGGGACAAGAAAGTACATGCCCTGGTTTGGGGGTCACATCGCGGCTCAGAATCGAATTGTGGGAGTTCCTCCTGCAGGTGTCTCTTACATGTCTTAGCATGATTTCTAATGTGTCCACACCCTCCCTTCACATCTCATAAAAAAGTATTTGCTTAATGTTTTTCCTTGGAACAGGGTAATTTACATAGTGTTTCCTGTGTATTCAGGATCGTTATTTTGGTGAGAGCAGCGGAGTGCCACCCATCCCATCCTGGTCTCCAGTTTGTATGTGGTGCGGACATAGGTGAAGGGACCAGCTTGAGTCCCGAGATTTCGGAGCTGGGGCTCTCTCAGACACCTCGCTAGGCACAGCCACCACGAACAGACTGGTAAACCTGGCCCAGAGAGCCAGGGTTGGCTCTGGGCCACAGGGCAAACTGGTGGCTAAGCCAGCCCCTCTGCAGGCCAGTCCAGGTCTCCTGTTCTGCCGTCCTTTCAAATCAGATCAACTCCCCTTCTCTTCTGGGTCTGCCAAAGATACAGAAAGGGAGAAAAGAAACCCCAAACTGTGTGTCTCATCATCAAAATCAGTAAGGTAAGACTGGATACTTCTTTCTCATCGTGCTGGCGTCAGCCCTGGCCTGGAATCCCGGCTTCTTTCTCACTAGCAGCACTGTCTCAGATCTCAGTTTCTCCATCTGCGAAATGGGAAGGTAGGACCCCCACCCTGTGCTGGGTCACAGGGAAGATTTACATGGGATCGCCTCAGTGCCTGGCATACAGTAAGCACTCCATAATTAGAAACTACCACGCAACCACTTGGTAGCTCTGACTCTTCTTGGGCTCCTTCCAAGAAATGGCATGCCACAGCCAGCCCTGGGTTTGAACCGAGCACACTGTTCATATGAATGGTCCAGAGTCTGACTGAGGCTGACCCCAACCCACATTACATAAGCAAGAAAACGAAGGGCAGATGCTGGAAGGGTAATCCTAGTTATTTTGAGCTGTGGAATTTGGGGTCATTTTTTTATTCACAGCGTACTGGCTACAATAAGGTGGTATTGGTTACACAAATTAAAATATATGAAGGAATAAAAAGAATTTTACAGCTGCTAGTTTATGCTCATTAGGTTATTGTTCATGGTTAGTTTCCATCTTCAAAGATCAAGCAACATTTGCAAAAATGTAAAATGGCAGAATGTTTAAGGCGTTCTGTGCTACTTAAACACTAGACAGTAGGGAAGCTTTAGATCTTACCCCTCCTGGTGCCCAATGTGTGCACCTGAGAGTTCTTACTTTTTAAATAAATGTGATCCATATCTTTAGATTGTTTTGTGGAAGAAATAACAACTAATGGCAATGACAGAAGCCCTCAGCCTTCAGGCCCCGTTGGCCACGCACATGAGGCCCGGATCAAAGCCACATGCACCCAGGCAGTGCCAGCCGGGAGCTCTTTGGCAGGTCCCCACCCTCCTGATGCCAGTGGACTGAGCTATGGCTAAGAAGGAGAGGGAACCGCTCGGTATGTTAACAGTACACGGCGATCCCCACAAGCACAGGGGGTCTTTGCTGCAGCCCGGAGCTCTGGTCCAGGCTGTCAAAGCGCACCCCCGCCCCCAGATTCCTGGCCACCTCAGGAGTGGTCCTGGCTCTGTGCCCAAGAGAACAGATCCCCTCACAGATACGGAAAAGCATTTCAGTTGGCAGATAACAATCTTTTTGATCACATTTGGGAACGGGTAGTGTTTGGGTAGTTAGTTTGGTTCAAAGTATAGGGTTATGTGGGGACATAGTGTACAGGCTGTTTGGAGTACCCAGAACTTTTAAAAGAACTTTCAAAAAAACATGATTACATGTTTTTAAACGACCAGAACACTGTTCAGGTATTCTAAGTGATCCATTCATTTTGTCTGATACACGAGGCCACAGACTTCCACCATCTACTGTCACCTGTATATGGTTCCTTAAACCAACCTGATGCTTTTCCATAAGGACCAGAATTTTAGTTCTGTGTGTGGAGCTGCTGCATGAAGTTGAGAGACCATAGATTCAGAATTGAAGGTCAGGATTCTAGATTTTGAATTTGCATAGCTGTTTTTATTTTACTTAAAATTTTTTATAACTTTAAAACATACTTAATATGCAGTTCAGATATGCTTCCAGATGTTCTCTGACAACCAGAGCCAGGAGGAAGGTTTCTGTTTGCGGAGTTGACCCCAAAGCCAAAAACTTTCCTCCGAGCCGTAGTCTCTACTTTGGTGCTCATTACCGTCTGCTTTAGAGCCGCCATGCTGCAAAGGGCTGCATGTCAGTGACTATATTTAATAAATTAGTCTAACACACCCCACCTTGTTCCAAAAAGAATTTGCAATAAATTGCAAAAATGCAGCATAACTGGAATTTTTTTAAAGCACATGCAGAAATCAAGACAAAGGGAAAATAAAGGTAGGAAACCCAACATTAGTATATAAAATTAATATCATAAGTTCTGTATATTGGTTTAAGGGGTAGAGCGGTCTGTCATGAATTTGGCTTTGAGCTCCCTAGTAGCTAAGGCAAAGAGAGAAACATGATCACTTGTATGGTTTATTTCCTTTTTTTGATCATTTGTTTGGCTTCAATGGTCAGAAGATTAAAACTGACTCGTAACTGAGGAGAAATAGAGGTCCCTGGTACTAATTTGTCCTTTAGGTCCTCAGAGAGAGAGGGGGAAATCCTGAGTTATATAGCAGGATACAAAGGAAGTTGTCTATAACGTCTCTTCAGGTAGGCCAATAGCAACAAGACATTTAGAAGCCAGTTCTTCAGTGACAGCCTAGGGATGTTGCCTTCTTTGGTCTGAGTGCAGGTCTGGGCTAGGGCCACGGGATCTGCTGTTTTAAAAGCTCCCAGGTGATTCTGATGTACGGACTTGATACCATCAGTTTTCAGGTAGTGAGAAATGTGTAACAAACCCGGTGAGAGGCCAGAGCTAGGAACACTGAGCCAGTGAGTCGTTGGTGAACAGGAGCCTGACGAGTGTGTGCGAGGCGAAGCTCACTGAGGGAGTAGTAGGCCTGGAGAGAGACAAAGGTGGGGATGGCCGAGCCTGAACAGACGCCTGAAAAGAGACCCTTGAAAGGAAAGGACAGTGAACATACTTTTAAGTTGGATTACTTTAATATTAGTTACATTTATCATTATTGTGAATTCTTTAAATTAAAAATGTAATGAGGTTTAGAAAACATTAACCAGTGAACAGGGCTCCAGTGGGCGACCGCTCATTACCCTTGCCTCTCGTGTGCTGGGCACTGAGCGTGGCACAAACCTGCACACGCTCACTTGAGCCTCCCCATCACTCCGGGAGGTCGAGGCGGCACCATTGTCCCTGGTGCTGGCAGGCAACCAAGGAGGGGAGCGGAGGCCCTGGCATTTACTCCACATCTGCCCATTGCGGGAGAATCCATAAACTTGGAGCTCCATTTGTGCTTGCTACGATTGCCTTTCGCTTCCCTCTCTCCTTTTCCTTTTCCTTTCTTATTCTTTGGCCTTTTTTTTTTTTTTTTTTTAAACTGAAACCTTCCATGGAGTCAAAATAAGGCAAAACATGAGATCAAAACCGTTCCGTTGAACTAGGAGTTGCAGGGGCCAAGAGGTCCCTGGCTCAGCCTCGCCCTCCACACCAGTGTCACCCCCACAGAAAGGCCATGGAAACACCACTGTGCCAGGATCTCACTGCCTTCTCAAGCGGTGCCCCGTAGCGCTTGTGTGATGTGACTCAAAGCCCCGTGTGTGTTGGCTCGTGTGTGTGCAAAGACACTCCAGTTGCCAATCAAGAGACCGATGGTTATTTCCTATTTGATTCTTTAGGATGTCTCACTTACTTTTACAAATTAGGAACAAATAGGAAGCTTCTCCTGTGGTATTTAGGAGATCATGTACGAGGTTTGGTAAAAGCGCACACACCATTGTCTTCTCATCGGTGTGTTCTGAGGACATGCTCTTGCCCCTCAGAGAGCGCTGGCCAGCACCCTAACTGCGTACTTCGCAGGATGCTGAGGTTCAAATTGGCTGCAGATCTGTGATCAGCTGTCATCTCCAGCAGGACCTCAACCAGAGATCAGCCAAAGTGTTTCAAACTTTTTATGGTGAAAATCCAGCCTGGTGGGGAAGCCCAGAGGGGATTTTTGAGAGATTTTCTCATCTAGCCTCCTCCCCCAGGATCGGATTATGCACAAATTGGTACTTACAGGTGGTAATTAGTTCTGTTCTTAAGAGATTTCTCTAGAGGATAATTTTACTACTTTCTCCAATAGTATGTTTTAGCCTGAATTTCTGGAAGGAACTTCTTCCCACTCTTTAATTTGAACCTCTCTTCTTACGGTTTAAATACAATTTCCTTTACTTATGTGCTCTCTGAAGAAGAAAACAAACAATAAAACACAAAATGGGTTTGTCTCCCGCATCTTATTATAACACCTTGAAAATGTCAACCTCACCATCAAACACACATGGGCCGCATGGAAGATGGTGGGACTCAGCCTCTAGCAGTAGAATGGATATGTATCCTTACGTGTCCCTATGAGTCAGCAGAGGAGTTGGTGATTGTGATTAATGGGGGCCACCTCCTCCCACCTCTGCCCCTGGGGACCCCCACTGCATACCTCCAAGATAGATGGCGAAGGATGGGTTCATTTGCTGCTTGACAAGAGATTTTCTCTTCTCAGAGATAACTGGTTTACGAACTAGTCAAATCTTTGGCCTCAGAATCATTAACTCCCATGTTTTTTCCTACTGAGCTCACCTGCCACTCACACAGAAAATAACGTTTTGCAGAATGGCCAGGTCTTACGTGAATAACTTGAGAAGTCTGAACTACACCACTTGTTCATTGGGGTTGTGATTCTTTGAAAAGAAAGCTCACAGAGGTCCCACCTGCTCAGGCTCCTGTTGGCAGGATATCAAACTGTGGCCTCATAGCCAGATTTTCCCTGAATAATGAATGAGCCAGTGCCGAGCAAGTCAGAAATAGAAATCAATAAAGCTAAACACCAAGAAGAGGCAGCCCGGCTGTAGAATGATAGAGCATTGAGGCCAGTGGATGCCAAACACAATAACACATATGCTTAAACTCTCACGAGTTAGGGAAAGAAGAAAATAAAACCTGTGACTTGGGAAGAGTCCTAAGGGGTCAGAACTTGAGGACATACCAGGCTCAACGGGAACGGGGAGGGATGGACAGACGCTTGGTGCATAAATCTCCTGGGAGCCAAGCACCAAACATCTTCATAAATCCTATGTTTGCAGCTGTGTGACCAAAATAGATCCACACACAGCCTGTTTGTCTTGGCCTCGTGGAACGTGGTAAGATCACGAGGCCCGAGAAGTAGCTGTGACCCCTGCCCTTGCAGCCCTCTGCCCTGAGCCGTGCATCAGGCATCTGCTCACATCTGACTTCTCCCCCCTCCACCCCTCCAGGTGGGGGCCACACAGACTGGCTTTGATCACGCAGGCTTAACTGATGGATTGATTTTCGTTTGAGAGAAAACGGAAGCACATTGTGTGGAAGGCCTTCTTTATGCCGGTGGTTCCATGGGCCACCACCCCATCTCCCCTTTGAAAATGATAGCAGGCACCCTCAGGAGGCGGGCCAGTGTGGGGGTGGGTGGCAGAAGGGGCAGGGCTGTGCCAGCACACTAATTCTACCTGCTGGCCAGCAGGCAACTGGACTTGATCCTTTTTTTAGGGCACATCAGGTGCACGCCTTGGGTGAATGTTCAGACCCCCTCCCACCCCTCCCTCCAGACTCTTAGTGAACCTCTGTCCTTCATGACCTGTCACTCAATGTCTTGTCCCTTAAGCGCATTGGGATGTTAAAACAAACCAGCAAAAAGCATAAGAACCACTTGAGAATGGTTCTAGAAGGGTGGTGGGAGGGGTTCATCTGCAGAAAGCACTAATGGCTTATCATGGATGAGTGTCATGCCAGGTGGGGTCTTGGACAAGGGTGTGGGGGAGGTCACAGTTTGCAGACATCTGAGTCTGGATGCTGGGCCTCAATAACAGTCGAGTTAGAATCCTGTTAGGAATGTTTTACACCTGTTAGGAATGTTTTACACAAAAAAGAACTTTGGACAAGGAGCAAGGACTTCCGGTTTGATCTTTGCACCACTCCCTAATAGCCAAAACCGACATGTGCGGTTCGTGTTCACCTCTCTGGGCTTCAGATCTTCAGCAGGATGGGGTGTTGGATGGGGTCCTTTGTTAAGGTTCCGCCCAGGCCCTGGCATTCTTTGTTTGTTGGAACAGACTTTCATCATGGGACTTTTTGCACTTAATTTCCCTCGCCATTTCCCAAACCTAGTACTGTGTCTGACACCGAGTGAACCGGTGCTTGGTGAATGAGTGAGTGAGTGAATGAATGAATGAATACAGACCAACAGTGACTCATCTTCTGCAGCCTGTATGTGATTGGAATATGGAAAGCCTGGTTTCCCTTGGGTTTGACTTGAGCCTACATAGGTGGGAATTTGGGCGCCACTTGATGAAATACCGCATTTGTAGGAATGAGCCCACAAAGTGGCAGCACAGGCTCATGGCTGGTGGAGATCGAAGTGTTGACATGTCTGTGAATTTCTCCAGAAAGACACTGAACAACGTGCCGTGTCTTTAGCAGCCTGCGCCTTCACCAGAAGAGAGCTCTAGCTGCTGTCGAGTCAGGCACTCCCCGTGTGCCAGGGAGAGCTTCAGGCAGCAGCCCCTGGCCTCTGGGAACTTCGCCTCTAAGACTTCTGCACTGGCACAGATGCTCCACGTTCGGGAAATCCGAGTGGGGGAATAAAAAAAGCTCTAAATCAATACATGAGTGTCATTAAAGCACTTAGCTCTCCTTCAGATCCCTGCTAAGTGCCTCTAATGCATTGTCGGGGGGAGTGGATCAACAGAAGGTCGGGGTTGGGCTGAACGGGGAGGGGGTGGTCAGAGAAGGTGGCCTTGAGGGCTCTGGGCCTGAGGAGAAGGACACGCTGCTCTTCTGGGGCCACCAGGGAAGGCCTCATGGAGGAAAGGAGTGTTCAGAAGCACAGTTTGTAAATGACCCCACCCCACTGAGCACAGAGCACAGACTGGTGGCCCCAGGGAGCAAATCTGGCACAGAGATGGGTCTTATTCCTTGGACAGAGTGATTTTGAACATTTGAATTCATTGCCCATGCTTAAAAATCAGGAAGTTTCACATAATGTCTAGATTTCTGGCTTCTCTTGATAACTGGGAGAGGTGGCAATGGTGGGACTGCCTTGCTTGGGGGGCAGCAGCTGCCTGGGCCTGCGTGGCTGCACTCTGTGCTGTCCAGGTGCTACTCCCCACTGCACCCCCACTTACCTCTTCTTACCCCTACACCCTGCATTCCACTGCGAGTCCCTGGTTAGAGAGCAAGCTTCCTGGTCCTCTTGGGGAAACCTCCCAGGCCTGGGCCATTGCTGCAGCCCTGCAGCAGGTAAAATAGGGTGGTGGGGATGGCGGCTGAAACCTACGCAGCTGCTCACTATGTACAGATCCTGTTCTGATCACCCTGCGTGCTTCATTCATCCACAAACACCCGTGAGGACAGGTGCTGGAATGACCCGTGTCTTAGAGACGGGGAACCCGGAGTGCAGGTTTCTTTACCGGAAGTAACTCCCCGACGTATGCAGTTCATAAGTGACATAGCTGGGATTTTCACCCAAGCAGTCCGGCTCCAGGGTCTGTGCTCTTGACCCGTGAGGAAAATTAACATCACCGAGTTCTGATACCAGCCCTCGCTGGTGGCCAGTGCTCCACGTGGTCCATTGTCGTGGATTCTCGCACAGCCCCTGGGAGGTGTTCTGTGTACAGATGAGGACTTGGAGAGGTGGGGGCATTTCCTCAGGGACACAGCGGGAGTTCTGGATGAGGACAGCAGAATCGGGAAATCCTGGGAGATTTCGAGAAGGAAACTCGGGGGCTCAAGAGACAGACGTAATGCTGGCCGGTGAGAGGGGCCCAGAGAGACTGAAAGAGGGAGGAGGCAAAAGATTGATTGAAAGAATCCAGACGAATTCCTTTCTTTCTGAAGCAGTGTTGTGTCGTGGTTCTCTTGAGTTAACTTGACATACGTTTCTTGGTGCTCCAGCCCAAAAGGAATTAGCTCCCACTAGCCAGTCTTTTACCTTAGGAAATGACTCCGGGAATGAAATAAGATCTGATCTCTTCTGTGCCCTCCACTGAGATTTCTGCAACCCAGTCTGTTTCATGGGAAAGAGCCGTTTGATATCCCGTGTGGGCAGCATTTCAGGGCAAACAGGAGGGACCAGGCCTTACTCGAGTGATGAAAACTTGAACTGAATCTCTGCCTTGAAGCAGCGTAGAGACGCACCGAGCCCTGAGCAGCTCTCCTTGGGGAGCCCCCTGGATTCACTCTTCCAGAACCTTCATGCCCTAAAGCTAATGCCAGGTTCCTACCGGAGGCCCTTATCCGCAGTGCCCGTGAACCCGTCCGTGAATAAGGCAAGAGGACGCCTCCAAACGCACGCTCACTCCACTTTTGGTCCCCCCAGGCCCAGACAGTCTCACATCATGCCTTGATGAGCACTGACAGCCCGGGGCAGGGAACCATTTATGGCTGACCCGTGGTAGCCACAGGCCGAGCAACGCAAGGCAGTGCCCTCCTCCCTGGCACGGTTGCCAAGATCGACACGGAGACCAAACAGCAGACGCTCAGTGCCCTTGACAACCCCCTCCCAAGCTCTGTCTGACCTTGTCGCCCTTCTCTGTAAAGTAACTGCCCACTCCAGGCAAATGGATGTTTCCCACAGTCCTAAACCTATGCACGCTTCGCGGCAGCACCTTCATGGCTGTTTTCCATACTCTTGTGGAAGACCTCTGTAAGTGTTCTGTCCTGTTTCATACTGTATCTGGTATCTAGTAATCTCTTTTCCCTTTTAATTATCCCTGAATTTTCATGTAAAATTGAGACTCGGATAAAATGTATCACGTTCAGCTTGGCATCCTGAACGTCACACACTGTGGGTGGGGGCAGCATATGGCCCACTTCGAGAAGCTCATGTGTTAAATGTAATTCTAAGTTCTATAGCCTGGCTTTGGCTTGTGGTTCACCAAGTTATTAGCTGAGTAACCTTTGTCAGGTTACTTAACCTGTTTTCTCATCTGTTAAACCGGTGTAAGAATCACTACTTTGTAGGTTGTTATAAGGATTAAAGGTGATCATTTAAATGACTAAGTGTGTTAAATGGCATCTAGTAGACAATAAATGGTTGTTTTTCAAGGTGCAGGTCTTCCAAAGAACTTTCCCCGACTGTTTCAACCAAGCCTTACTGTCTAAATTTTTAGCTAGTCTATTGCAGAGCTGCTTTGCATCTTTGAATCATTTAACTTTGGAGTTGTTACGACTTTTGCCCCATTGTTTCCTAATGCTTCAAGGTCAGGGACATGTATTAGGACTATTTTGCATTTTTCATCATATATCATTGGTATTCTATAAGCACATTATATTATTTGTGTATAGAAATGATTTTATTGATCTAAAACGGCATGTTCTATTAGAGTACAAATAACTTAAATATGAAGAAATACTGAGGCACCTGGGTGGCTCAGACGGGTGTCTAATTTCAGCTCAGGTCATGATCTCGGGGCTCTGGGATCAAGCTCTTAGTCTGGCTCCCCACTTGGTGGGGAGTCTGCTTCTCCCTCTGCTCCCCCCCCCCCCACTCGTTCTCTCTCTCTCTCAAATAAATAATCTTTTAAAAATGAAGAAATATTTCATAAAAGACTTGGCAGTTGAGGGGCACCTGAGTGGCTCAGTCGGTTAAGCGTCTGTCTTCTGTTCAGGTCATGATCCCGGGGTCCTGGGATTGAGCCCTGCATCGGGCTCCCTGCTTAGTGGGGATTCTGCTTCTCCCTGTCCTTCTGACCCTCCCCTTGCCACCAGCCCCCTCGTGCTCTCTCTCTCAAATGAATAAATAGAAAATCTTTAAAAAAATTTTTAAAAGAACACTTGGCAGTTGAGTGGGATCTTGATACAGAAGGATATCTTAAGTTAGCGCGTTAGCTCTGAGCACTCAGTATTTGGAGGCCCCGCTCCGTATCATAGTAAGCCCACCTCCCACATAGAGGGTTGTATACACGTCATTATGTGTAAGAGTTGAGTTGATTTACTCTTGATGGTTAGTGTTATTATAAACATTTAAGTGAGCATTTATGTCAAAATTTCAAGATGCTTTTGGCATGAATTTCAGTTTTCAGGTCTCATGTCCTCATAGGCCTTGGGAAGCTTGGAGGCCAGAGGCACTTGAATGAGGGACCTGGGATCAGACTCGGGAAAGGGTCACAGGAGGAGGGGCGGTTTTGTGAGTGAGGGCAGGTAGCCTAGGATGCACTGCAGGGTGCGGGCTTCACCCCGTGCCGCGGGGCTGCAGGAGGCTTCTGGGAAGTGCGGGGTGTGGTGGGAAGAGGACTGAAGCCCGAGGAGGAGGAAGCAGTGAGTTCTCCAGTGAGGCTGTTTTGTTGGAAGAAACATAAATCTAGCCACTTTTGAATCCTAATCTTTTTTTCTTCAGATACTTCTCAGTAAGGATCTTTTGTTTTTGTTTTTGTTTTCTAGTCAGCGAGATGGAACCTGTATTAGTCTGGGGACAGCAGAAGCATTTTCTTACCCACCGTGCCCTCCCACATGGCCCTGGCAGAGTCATGTGGTTTCTCGGGGTGCAGTCCTCATCTGTAAAATGTGGGAGTTGGTCTGGGAGGTGCCAAAGGGCTGCTTTCTGTGATGACTGACAGATGTTTTTTTGTGGATTCTCTCAAAATTGTTCCATCACTGTCTCTTGGTAAACGAGAATTAGAGCTTTTTTGTTTATGGACACCAAAATTTGAATTTCATGTAATATGCATGGGTCACAAAACGTTAAAATTTATTTTCAATAATTAAAAATATACACAAACCATTGTTGGCTTATAGGCTGACCCGGCAGAAACAAATTTGGCCCATGGGCTGTTTGCTGCCTTCTGAGTTAGTCTGTCCCTTCTCCGAGGCCAGAGGATTTGATCCAAGTTCCCATGGCAGTCCCGGATGCCAGAGCATCTTGCATAGCATCGTACCATCACTGCATTTGTATCTGTCTCTCCCAAACATCTTACGAGCAGGGACCAAGATTTTCCTCTACAGCCACAGTCCCTGGTGGACAGTAGGTATTTGCTGAATGCTTTCAGATGAATGGTGTAACAATTATCCCACTTACAGACGACGACTGTGTCTACGTGAAACACTGGGACATTATTGTTTCATTGCTAGACCACATCTGTTTGGACAGATCCATAGTGAGGGGAGTTCGGAGGATGGCAGTATCTGCGCTGCTGAGTCGTCCTCCCCGCATTTCAAAGGCTGTGATGCTTGTAAATAAATTCTCCTTACCTGGCAGCGACTGTTTTAGGAGCTACTTAGCTGAGGATCTCGGTGGCTGGGATCGCAAGAGAACAGGACGAAAGGGGAAAGGGGCTTGGCAACGGAGGGTGGAGAAGAGCTAGGGAGGACAGCAGCAGGGCCTTGGCTGCGACAGGTGTCCTATAAATATACCATGTGGGTCCACAGGAATTTTCAGAACATTCCTCTCCACTGTTGGCAGGCTTTTGAGAGTACCGCCTATCTGTTGAGTCCAGGCTCTCGAGAGGCTCATTTGAATGAGCCCCTGAAATATTTATTTTATCGCTTGTTTGTAATTTTAAGGCAAGAGCTTTATAATTTCCACTGAGGAATGATGTTTGGTATTTAAGAACGGTGGTGTTTGTACTTGCTTCCGCTTTCCCGTGAGAGCGATCCGGGCCACTCCGGGAAGGTAACTGTGCACAGAGCGCTAGAGCGGGAGGATATAATACCAGGATGCACAAAGAAGAAATTATGACCATTTACTTGTGTATTATTTTCTCAATTTGAAGCACTTGAATTCCAGAGCTCTTAAATCAAGAGGTTGAATTCCTGGCATTTTAAAGTAGACCACTTGAATAAGCTGTTAAACCATTAGAATGGCTTTTTAAAAAATTCACCCGTTTCCTGGATCATTGGCTCTTGAGATTTACTTAATTGAAGTTTTTGCCTTTTCATTTGACTTCAAATCAAAATGATTTCTATAGTTAAGGAAGTTTTCATTTTATTCCTAGGGGTAGATTTCATACTTCAATCTGTTCCTCTACAGGTGAAAGCAGGTGGTTTTCCACGAGCCTCGCATAGCCCTCGGGGCATCTTGTGGGCCTCCAGCAAGTGGGGTATGTGGGATTGGGCAGGTGGGGTTCTGGGCCCCTCCTGCTTGCAGTGTGGCTCGTGGACCCGCCTTTCCCCGCTGGTGTCCTCTGTTGAATTGACAGAGCACTCACAGGGAAAAGCTCCACCGTTTTGGAGAAGTAAAGAGAAGTGGGAATTTTGAAGCATTCTTGTATGTCTCTTTTACCTGGAAATGTCTTCTTTCACACTGAACCGTTTTTCCAAATGAGGGCCCTGGTGGATGGAACAGCCTTCTCCTTTACTTTATCGCACAAGTGGTTTATAACCCTGAGGCTGAGGGTTTCCAAATGGGGGACGGGGGGATGTGTACAGCAAGAAACATCCATCCAGTTAAAGAGGAGACAGGAGAAACCAAGCACCTGTTTCTTTCCATCTTTTGTTCCTTCCAGTGCCTTTTTGAAGGACTAAAAGGCCAAGAAATTTTGAAATGAGAAACCTACAGCAAATGTTGTTTTTCGCTTCCGAACAAAGAAAACATTTCTTGCCCTCGGATATTTTCTGCCCAGACACACTTTTTTTGTTTGTTTGTTTGTTTGTTTGTTTGTCTATACTTTTTTTTTTAATTTTTTTATTGTTATGTTAATCCCCATACATTACATCGTTAGTTTTAGATATAGTGTTCCATGATTCATTGTTTGTGCATAACACCCAGTGCTCCATGCAGAACGTGCCCTCCTCAATACCCATCACCAGACTAACCCATCCTCCCACCCCAGACACACTTTCTTGATATTTCAAGTTTCAGGGTGAAAGAGGATTGTCAGCTCTTGGTCGGTACATCAGTGTGGCTTCATAAGGATGGAAGGCAGAAGGAACTCTGCTCGGTGCCCACCTGTGTGTCTTCTGCATATGCTTCCAAAAACTAGGATGTGTTCATTATACTTGATTTTTTTTTCCTTTGCCTTTATTAGTGTTTTCAACTTAGGTGATCCATCTCTGCTGATGCCTTGAAACTAACTTTGCGATGTGAAGCTTTGGTTTGCTCTTCTGTAAAAATCATTTTAGCGGCGCCTACTTTGGATTCCATAGCACTTCAACTACCTGACACTACACGTCTTTGTTATTTCATGTCTTCTTATCACACCCCAAGAATGTCAGCGGCTAAAGGCAGGGCCTTTTCTTTTTCCATCTGTTGCTATATGCCCAGCATTTAGAACACTCCTTGACATGTGGTAGGTGCTTGGTTAATAGGAGTTGAAGGAAATGAACACGCGAGGTGCCAAATGAAGTCAGGAAGTTGGACGCACGTGATTCAGCAGGGCCTCTCTGCCTTCAGCATTGACCATCCACGCTGAAAGCCTTCTCCAGGAACCGTTCGGGTACATTTTTATACATGTATGAAGGATAATGGAGATTTCACATACCCTGGTCTCAGCTCCTTGTGTGCTTCCCCTCTCTCTAATCTTAAGAAGAAAACTAAGTCTGGGGAATCTTCATTCTTGTAGCTATAAGAAGACAAGGTAAGTGGGTTTTCTTTACAGTCTCCTTTGAAGTAAAATTCTTATATACATCTTATCCTGAAGGGCAAATTTCTTTTTGTCTATCTCTGTCAGCTTACATATTAGCACATGCCCAGAGCCTATGGGAAATCAGATAGCAGACCTAAAAAAAAGTCTAATAGCTTTGCCTTTTCATACCCTTCACACATTGTAAGGTTTGCATGACAGTTGGTAGGTGAACTCTGAACGTATTTGGCCATAGGCAGATTCCTGCGTCTCTTTGCCTACCGGAGATAGAGTGGAAGGACTTGTAGATGACATCTCTAGGTATGGGTTAGAAAAGGGAAAATATTGGAGGACTCCTGGATTATATGGGGAACTCACCTTGGGCTGCGTTTATATTATAATGGCAAGCTTAAGGTCAGGAAAGGACACTAGAAGTGTAATGTATTTATGTCTAAGAAAACATTTTACCTTTTGCAGAGGCTTGGTTTCATTTCGCATGGTTTCTCAGGGTGATATTGCCTCGATTCTGTATAAAAAGCATTTCAAGATACCTAGTGTTAAGATTAACTGCATGTCTCTACTAGTTGACTATGAGTTGGGTTTTGAAGGAGGGGTGGTTGTAACTCATCTGATCATCTCTGTTAGCATCAGCACAAAGAGATTTTCTTGTGTAGCCAGGACCGAATATAGCTTTTTATTGTTTTCATTCTCCTGCGAGATGGAGCTTAGGGGAGCCCTGATGTGAACTGATGCGTCCCGGAGAGAGAGCTCACGTGGTACCATTGATGGAAGCAACGCAGGCTCGGCTATGTTTAGATCCTTCTCTCCCAGTTGCCAGGTGCCCATTCGTGGCGCTCCCTCACCTCCACGGGTCATGGAAAATGGCAAAAAGAGGGCTGTTGAGGTAATTTTTTGAAGCACTGTCATTGTGCTTGACATTGATCATTTGCTCCTTCAATTGTATTTTGTGATGTCAGATTTACTGTATTTACCTCTAGAAGGAGAATAAGCCTTCTCTCAGAAAAGAAAAGGGCAGCATTGTTATGTGTTCATGAAGTCATAATATGGCCTCATCCTCTCCGGTTGTAGCCACTGAGGAGGTATTCTCACAACACAACGAGGCTGATGCGGAGAGGTTAGGAAAGAACATACACGGGTTGTCAGAAGTATATCTAGGTTAAAAGATGTTGCTATACTCCCAGCCCTCCTTAAAAGAGGCTATTTATAATACAGTGCGGGTATTTGTGCTGCTTGCATTGTATGCATCCTGAATGAAGAATCAGCGCTTTAAAAAGAACATTAAAAATAAAACCCTTGTTGTAGAAATCTGACTTAGTCAGTCAAGAGATTGTGGGCATTGTAAATGGCCATTCATTTCCCAAGGCTACTCAGATGCTTCCTCTTGGGCATGAGATATTTTGACCTGGCGTCTCAGCTTTTCTTTCCTTTCCTTTTTTTTTCTTTATGTTCTAGATAAGAAAATGCATACCTACCACCTCACAGTCACTTGGCAGGCTCTTCGGGGAGGTGAGCCCCCAACGTGCTGAGAGGGGGGATTTGTCACCTCCCTTGAGTTGACCTCACCTAGCTCTGTGACCCCACCAGGTCCTTCCAGCTGGGGCCCCTTCACTTCCCTCTCCCAGCAGGGGGCAAGACTGGTTGAAGAAACATCTTAACGTACAGAAAGTGTAAATTACACCTCAGTAAAGTTGTTTAAGAAAACAAAACAAGCACCCCGATTAATGGACTATGCCACCATTGTGTGAATACTTGACATGGTTTTTAAAAATAGCTCCTTTGCTAGAGTGTTTTGGGGCAGGGTATGTATTCTTGGATGGTTTTTATTCTTTTTTATGCATAGCATTGATAGGAAAATGTAGAACTCTTAAAATAACACATGCAGTATTTAGATTGGATACATTGCCCTCTCCCCTGGCATTGATTTCCCGACTCTCTCCTTTGGTTTTTCCTGGTACTTAAGCATCCGTTCTCGGGCATTTTCCCAGCGTAATTGTTGATTAAGTGCTGTGCATCCCGAGATGATTATGAGAAGATTGTTGTATTCAGCTTTTAATCTTGTGAGTGTCAAATATTTTACCGTAATGGTATCTTTATTATTATTATTATTCATAGCTCTTTCTGTTTGTGCGTAATGCAATCAGGCAAAATAAAGGTGATGCCACAAATTCGGCATTTTTTTAAAGAAGTCTTTGTCTCAAAATGGAAAGTGCCATCTGCAGGCCATTCGCAAATGCTGATTGGGATTTAGGAAATTGGGATTAGGAATATTTTAGGCTTCTTTTGGTTGCAAGTAACAGAAAGCGACGAATTTAAGAAGAAATCCATATCAGGAGAAACCTACCAGAGGCAGAACTGAGGGTCTCTGAGGACCCCGAGGACAGGCATGTTGGCGGGAGTCAGCAGGACTGGGAAGCAGAAGGCTGCCAAGAGTGTGGGCAGCGCCTGGGCCTTTTCTCTCCTTCTTGCTCTGTCCTATCTCCCGGTGTCCACTCTGACGGCAAGAGCATGGCATTCTGAAGAAAGCGATCTACAGTCAGCAGCCTGTTGCTTAGCTGAACGAAAGGAATCTGTAGTATGAATGAATAACTCCAGTTGCCCTATCCACAGAACCAGCAGACTTTCTGGTTCTTTCCTTAGGTACTGATGTCTCCGCTTTATAGATAAGGAAGCTGAGGTTGGAAGGCAGAGTGTATCACCTGATGTCCTACAGCCAGAATGCAGAGCCCAGGGCTGTCTGCTCCAGCCACTGTCCTGGGCTGGGGTTGCATTTCCGTGAGCTCACAGTGGCCGCTTCGTGGGAGAACAGTAGGTAGTGAACAGGGAGGTGGCTAGGTAGATGTGGGCCCGAAGTGGAAAATCTCCTGGGAGTAACCCACATACTGAGTGATATTTGTGCACATGATGAGGATTTAAGCTTGGCAAGAACTTTCTGTACAGAAACCTAGAATCCATCTAAACGTTTTGGTTGGACCTCAAGCCATGAGGCATTGAGGAGTTAAGCAGCTGTTTCACCGTAGGCAGACTGTCACAGGGAAAGTTCTGTTTGGCCTAGCCACATGTCATCCCCTCCTTGTCACTCCAAAGGTGCCAATGTCCATGATATGGGGGATGACACTAATTGGAACATGGAGGTTCGGTCCAACTCAATGCTAACTAACAAAATCATGGCGCCAGGGAGAAGGGTGCGATTTCTCCGAGAGTGATCACTGGTGGCAAAGACTGAGTGAGGCGCAGAAAATCAAACTGTGTCTGTAAGATGGTGCTCAGCCGAAAGAGGTCAGGGCTGAGAGTCAGGACCCTGGGAACCAGGCCCAGCCCTACCTCTGACCATCTGTAGGGGCCCAGGCAAGTGCCTGCCCACCACACCACTCAGGCTCCTTTTCCTTTTCTTTCCAGTATGTTGTTTTGAAAAAAATAATAAAGTAAATAAAGATATACAGTAGTCCACTCTTACCTGCGGAGGGTCTGTTCTAGGACCCCCAGGGGCTGCCAGAAAGTACAGATAGCACCACGCTTATAGAGACTATGTTTTTCCCTCTATGCACATCCCTATTTTAAAGTTTAATTTATCAATTAGGCACAGTAAGATTAACAATAATAATAATAATAAAATAGAACAGTTATAACAATATACTGTCATAAAAGTTACATGAATGTGGTCTCCCTTTCTCGAAATATCTTACTGTACTCACCCTTCTTGAAGTGAGGTGGGATGATAACGTGCCCCCGGGATGAGGCGAAGTGAGTGACATGGCATCAGGCTCCTCTTGACCTTCTGATTATATGTCAGAAAGAAGATCATCTGCTCTGGGACCACAGTTGACTCGTGGGTAACTGAAACCATAGATAAATCAGAGGGAGGGGCTACTGTATAATGAAAGGTAAGTCATTCTCCTGTCGAAGAAATACAGCTCCCCAGCCCCCGTCCTCAAAGGTAACCAACATGACTGGGGTCTTAGGGGTCATTTGATGACTGATGCCTTTACACACCTGAGCGTGTGCGTGCATCTGTGCAGGCGGGCACGTGCCATCGATGTTACTCTGATCATGAAGACTGTTCTATATCGGTGCGTATAGAGCTGTCTTTTTTTTTAAGAGATTTTTTTTTTTTTTTTAAGATTTTATTTCTCCATCTGACAGAAAGAGAGGACAAGTAGGCAGAGTGGCAGGCAGATGGAGAGGGAGAAGCAGACTCCCCGCTGAGCAGGGAGCCGGACGTGGGCTCCATCCCAAGACCCCAGGATCACGACCCGAGCTGAAGGCAGCCGCCTAACCGACTGAGCCACCCAGGCGCCCCTAGAGCTGTCTTTTTTATGGGCTCTAGAGTATTTCACTGTATGGATGCACCCCTAGATTAAAGCAGCCCCTGGAAGTATACATTCAACAGTGTTGCAAAGTGACTTTTTGTTGGTACTCATTTCCTTAATTGAGTGAGGTCGAAAGCCACTTGTATTTGTTTGTGTATATCTCCTGCTCATGCCCTCAGCTCATTTGTTTTCCTTTTGAGTTTTTTTCTTACTTCACCTCATTTTTCCAAAGAGATAATGATCCAGGGGCCAGTCAGTTCTGTGAATAGGACTGTTTCAGTTTGGAGAGAGATGGGTGTTTGCCAGGAAATCAGGGTACCCAGGAAAAGGCCTGGCACTGGCTATGGAGGCCAGTGTGGTTTACCTGGTCCCTCTTTCCTCCCCAGTGTTGTTGAGGTGGGCTCATGCCAAGTTCCTCGGCAAACCTCAGACTCGGCCTTGACTTTAGTAAAGCGGCATGTCTACACCACACAAAGTTCGGCTTGACTAGTATTTCCTAGGTGAATGAAAGAGAGAACATAGCATCATGGGACAGGATTATTTTGGAGGTCAGCTAGTCCTCTAGACATTGGCCTGTGTTCAAATTGTCTTGGCTCCAGAATTTATGAGCCACGTGAACCTTTCTGGACCTCAGTTTCCTCATCTGTAAAATGGGAATAATAATACCCATGTTGAAGGCTGTTGAGCAATAGAAATAAAGAAATAACGTATTTAAAGTACTTAGGATATGATGGGTTTTCAATAATTGATAGCTTCTAGTATTAGTATCATTGTCATGATCATCACTGTTATCATCACCATAAATCAAATGAATGACAGCCGGGGCCAGGAGGCAGCCATATAACATTGGACTTGGACTTCATGAACCTGTTCCAGAAGATGCAGTGTGGTCTGCAAACCATGTTCATCTTTGCAATAAGCACTTACATGTACCTACGTCCATTTCATCGGTGACTCTAGCATTTTCCCGCATATCTAGTGCCTCTGTTGTAGTCACGGTACAAAATGGCCATCCAGTTCTCTGGCCTGGAAAAAGGAGTGTGACCTGAAAGTATTCTTCTTGAATTCTAAGTGGGAAAGATGTAAAAACTCTCCTCCTCATCCTTCCTCTACCCCAAGAAGTCTGAGGGACCAAAAAAAAAAAAAAAACTTTCTGTCTGCATCCCTTAAACCCAATTTACAAAATTAACAAAGGAAGATGGATGGACTGAAATAAGACTCCCAGAGAAGAGATGGGAGCCCCCTAATTGATTCCCACAAAGCTGCTGGTTATTTACAACTCGGAAAATTGCCTGCTTAGAGATACCAGTTCAGCTTTCTGGTTCCGCTGGCTTAACAGGAAACATTCACTGGGCCTGGCTGGAAACGCTCTTAGGGAGGAGGAAACCGGAGTGAGTTACGTCTGACTGTTTAACACCATCTCATTCATAGATTTCTGCCTCATCCCCCAGTTGATCATTTGCAGTCTCTTTTTTAGTATATAATTGTTCATTTTAAATTTTCGTGTTTGCTATAGCTGAGTGTATATTAATTACTGACAGTCTGTAATTATGTTGTCTATTTGTCATTCCTGTGGCAGCAAGGGTAGTAAGCTAGAATTCTTCCAATAGCAAGAATTTTAATTTATAACTGCCCCCCCAAAGCCATTTAGAAATTGATACATTTCATGTGCACTCTGGATATAGTTGAGTGAATGCTATGTTACTGATCTTCATTATCAGCTTTTAAGCTCAGACATGCCACTGTACTCAAAAGACCCAAAATTTTGGTTTATTCACTCAATCCACAGCCACTTACTGAACATCCACTGTGCGCTAGGTGCTTGGGATATATCTCTGAATAAAACAGACAAAAATAAAATATCCTGCGGTTCGGTATGTAACTGAGGGATCTGTCCAGCTGACCACTAAAGCCACTGTCTGGCTGGTGGCAATGAATATGTGTCCCCCAGGCTGCTGAACACTTGACCTTTCCCAGCACTGTCATAATGAGGACTATGGTAAGAAGTTAGAACCCACTGGCAATCAAAGTTATTATTTCACATTAAAGTCCCCCTATGTGATATTGGCAGCTGAGACATACTTGGAAAACATAATAATTTAAAGATTATCAGATTAGTTCCAGACATCCCAAGGGTCTGTGTGCAAATTAAATTAGAGATACATCAAATTGATCCAATCAAGAAACAGGGCTGGGATTAAGGGACATGTTCTTGCTGTAGGGACCAGGTAAACAGAGTGACTCTTGATACTGCCTGAAGCCACATTCCTCAAAGGGAGGTTTCAGCACCTACCTTGAAACTGACCCCTGGGAATGATTGCCAGGGTTGAGTTCTCTGGTGCTAGGAAGGTGGAGGCATGGGGACTTGGTTGGAAAGGTCTATAGAACAGAGCTAAAGACTAAGGGTTCATCAAAACTGGAGTCAGAATCCTACTGTTGGATAAAGCTGAAGGGGGCAACTCCTTAGAGGGGAAAGGATTTGGGGGAAGGTAGACAGTTGGAAATACTCTAAGAAGGCACATGATTGAGTCCCCCCATATTAATTTGGCATTTTTTTCTAGAGCCTCTAATGTGCTAGAATGAGACCAAGATGGAAGCCCTGCTCATGTGGAACTTCCATTTCAGTGGGAGAAGCAAGGCAGACCGACAGGACAGACAGACGGACAGACAGCCAGACACAGTGATGTGATGTGATGTAAAGTAATGTCATACAGTTACGAGTGCTACAAAAAATTATAAAGCAGGGTAAAGGAATAGAGTAATCAAGGTCCTGCTTTACTAATCCTATCTAGTGTTTTGGCAGTTCTTCTCAATATGAGAAGAAAACACTGCTTGAAGAAGGGGTCAGGTTTTGGTTTTTGTTTGTTTTTTAGGGGAGTATTCCCAAATCAATACAGGGCTTTTATTGCCTTTTTTTTTTTTTTTTAAAGAGAGAGAGAGAGAGCGGGGAGGGAAGAGGCAGAGGGAGGAGAGAGAAAATCATAAGCAGGCTTCATGCTCAGTGCAGAGCCCCGCATGGGACTCCATCTCAGGACACTGAGATCACGACCTGAGCTGAAATCAAGAGTCAGATGCTTAACCGACGGAGCCACCCAGGCGCCCCATTGCATCTTTAAAATATCACAGAGGTCTGAAGAATCATCTGGCATCTTGTTCTTCCTTTAGCTGTACAACTTAGGTCTTATTCAGTAGCCTGTTGAACTGGTCAATTTTCAGAGACTTAGGTACCATCCCCAGATTTTCTGAAGAACCTTGTTTTAACTGGTATGGCTTGCTGAATCCAAGCAGCCGAATTTCATGCGAGTTCAGTGTCATTTCCTTCAAGAATTAACTCATCTTTCCAGGCTTGAGATCTTGAACAAGCAACACCTGGCCTCATCCAAACCCTAGGCATGTATTTTTTGCCCAAGCAATTTTGGATTTCAACAAGAGACCAATTCTCCTGAATAATGCCATTGACGGGGAAGGGAGCATACTGAGACGTCATCTTGTAACAAGCACAGTATAATGCCCTTGATCGTGTTCCGTACACGACACAGATAATGCACACAGTAGCCAGTTTCTTTCCATTTCTCCACCATTTGTCAATGGGAGCCTCTTCTTTTTCTTTACAAGGAGACTGAGTTCTACACTGATATGAAGTCTCTCGGCAGGGTTCCTCTGGGGGCCTTCAAAATAATTGTGTGTCGCTTCAGAGTGATGTCAACATTTTCTGGAATGTCAACAGTCTGATTGCTGAGAATGATGCCACAAAGAGCAGTTTTTGTTTTTTAATTAACCTTTTGAGATAATTGTAGATTAACATGCAGCTGTAAGAAATAATAGAGATCCTGTTGTACCTTTACTCAGTTTCTCCCAGTGGTAACATCTTGCAAAACTATAGTGCCGTGTATATATGGTCTCATCTGTATCTACAAAAAAGTCTTGCTGGGATTTTGATAGAAATTGCATTCAACTTGTGTATTAATCTGGGGACAAATGGTATTTTAATTCAGTCTTCTAATCCATGAACATGATATGCCTCTCCATTTATTTAGATTTCCTTTGATTTCTTTCTTTAGGATTTTGTAGTTTTCAACATACAAGTCCTATACGTGTATTTCATATTTCTTGAGCAGTTGTAAATGTCATTTGAAAAACTTTTTGTATCTACTCATTCATTGTTAGCATATAGGAATACAATGGATTTTGTATGTTTACTTTGTATCCTGAGCCCTTCCTGAATGCACTTATTAATTCTATGAGGGTTTGGGTTTTTGTTTTGTTTTGTTTTGTTTTGTTTGTAGCTTCCTTGGGATTTTTTGTGTAGACAGTCTGCAAATAGAGCGAGTTTTATTTCTTCTCTTTTGATCTGTATGCCTTTTATTTCATTTTCTGGCCTTATTGTACCAGCTAGAACTTCCAGCACTGTTAAATAAGAGTGGTGAGAGGAGACATCCTTAATTGTTCCCAGTCCTAGGGAGAAAGCATTCCGTCTTTTCTCCATTAAGCATAATGTTAGCTGTAGGGTTTTTTGTAGGTGCTCTTTGATAAGTTGAGTAATTCTCTTCCTAGTTTGGTGAGCATTTTTATCATTAAGATGAGATGTTGGATTTTTCGTATGCTTTTTCTGCATCAGTTGATATGATCATGTAGTTTCTTTTCTGTAGCCTGTTGATAATGGCAGATTACACTGATTTTCAAATATTGAACCAGCCTTGCATCCCTGAAATAAACCCCACTTACTCATGGTGTGTAATTCCATTTATATATTCCTGAATTATATTTGCTAATATTTTGTTAAGGGTTTTTTATGCCTGTATTCATAAGGGCTATTGGGCTGTAGTTTGCCCTTAGTGGGTCATATTTCTTCTCGCTACCTTTCAGAATCCTCTTATATTTGCCTTATATTTAATGTTCAAGTGTTTGTACTTGCATCGGTGGGAAGAATAGGCGAAAGTGCATCTATCCCATTTTCCTGGAAGTAGAAGTCCCTTCAGATGGTCGGGTTTTGGGTATACTGTTCAAGCAGATGCATAATTTGCTACCAGCAGAACAGAAAATCCTGAGTTCAGATCCTGATGAATAAAAAATGCTACCAAGCGACCATGGTTTGACTTGCCTGATTCTAAAAGAAGCTGAATAAAGAGATTTGGGCTGTGCAGAAAGGCATAACCACATCAGCTCCTCACCATCACTTCCTGAACTTCCCAGCAGAAAGACTCTGTTAAGGTCACCAGAGCATTAGGAACAATTAGACATTGGAGCAGCGCACCCAGATAGAGAACTTTCAGTGGAACTTCTATCTGCTGCTGCGCCCAGAGCATTCATTTAAATTGTGTCACCTGAAAGCTCTTGGTAAAACCAGGTATTTACAGAAAGGTGCTCTGGGCATGGCTGCAGGCTCTGTGGTGCCTTTCGGGGTTGTGTGCCAGAAGGGGTCTGAAACTTCAGCCAGGGGGGCAGTTTGTCTTCTGTTGTAGACAAATAAAGATGACTGGTAGAGGAGACGGGTTCTCAATGTCGATGAGAATTTCTTTCTGCACTAAAAGAGCTGATGAATGCTGGGGTCTACCTGGCTAGAATAGCCCTAGGTCAGCTCCAGGAGCCAGGGTACGGTGTCTGGCAGGCAAAAGGTGTAATTTTTCAGAAAGTAGAACGTTATAAAGGCTTGGAACTCAGGCGTGCCCAGTGAGCCTAGCAGACCAGAAGAGCAGTGGCTGCAGGTGTCCCCAGGGCTAGAGCACTTTTAAGTCTTAGGAGGTGGGGGCAGTAGGCCAACCCATCAGGATAACTAAAGGCTCAGCTTCGAATCAGCATGTGCAAACTGGGGACAAATTACCAGGAAGCTCCCTGCTTCTTGCTTACCGTTACCTCATGTGACCCCTTGGAAAGACACTGGCCCTCTCCAAGGCACCAGAAACCCCCCCTGGTAGAAGAGTCAGCCTCCACTGTCAAAGGCTCCTTCCAGCCCCCAAGTTCAGTCAGCCTGTGACTGAGACCAGACTTTCAGTAAGGACAGTTTGCAGATGAGCCACCAGGGATGTGTTTTCTTGCTCCACCCAGAGCCATGTACCCAGCCATGGGTTAATTCTGTTGCTCCTTAGCTGTGTACCCTTAGACAAACTACTTCTCAGCCTGCCTGGGCTTCGGTTTCCCCATCTGAAGGAGTAACTGATCCCTGTAGGGGTTTCCCTTGGCTAGTATAATGAAGTGTTGCAAACTTAGTGGTTTAAAACAATACAAATTTATTATCTTACAGTTCTGAGTGTCAGAAGTCCAAAATGGGTCTAATGGGGCTAAAATAAAGGGATTTTAGGGTGTGCCTTGTGGAGGCTCTAGGGGAGAATCCATTTTCTTACCTTTTCCAGCTTCTAGAGGTCACCTACATGCCTTGGCTTAGAGCCCCTTCTTCCAGCTTCAGAGACAAAAGAGTTGATCAGGTTTTTCTTCCATGAAATCACTTTTTCACTCATGAGGACCTTTGTGATTACATTGGGCCCACCCAGATAATCCAGAAGAATTCTACCACCTCCATCCAGGACCTGGGTTTTCCCATGCTCTGTAACCTAACACAGTCACACATTCTAGAGATTGAGATGTCAACATCTTTGGGGAAGGGGTATTTTCCTGCCTTCCATGATCTCTAAGACCCCTTCCAGCTGAACATGCTGCAGTTCCAAATGCTCAAGTGCTGGGGCTCGAGGGTCAGCCCTTGATGGAAACTTCCAAGGTTGTGGTAGCTGATGGGGCCCATGAGCTGCTGATGCCCAGTAGTGTTGGCATAAGCCCCTCATGTGGGCATACTCCCGTTCTTTAAGTGGTTAGCTATCTTTTGGCCTTTCTTATGATTTCCAAGAAATATGGCCCAAGAGTAGAGGTTACAGAGATTCAGTGAGGGAATCGATAGGCCACAGGTTCTGACAGCCTCTGGTTCCAAAGGTCTCTTCTCCATGGTGAAGTTTGCAAAACAGGAGGCATTTATTTCCAGTCTCCTCTTATCTTCTTGCTGGTTTACTTTAGCAAATATTTGCAAGCACCTACTGTGGGTACAGTGATTGAGTAAGAAATAACCCCTGCTCTACAGGAGTGGTAGGCAGAGAGGGTACAAATGACCATAGTCCAGCTGTCGCCAAGAAATAGACAAAACAGCGTCCTAGGCTGCATGCGGGTGACTTGGCTTCTCACTGGTGAAATTTGAGCTGGAGCTTTCAGAGTTGGGAGGGTTTCCGCAGCGAGGGTAGGGGTGGCCCTGCTGGCCTTGGGGACCGTGTGGGCCCAGAGGGGGAACATGGGCATGTTCCGGAAACATGGCACCAGGAGCACGTAGGGCGCCATCGGGCGGAGAACTCTTTCCTCGCCTGCTCTCATCTGTCCAGACATTGAAAAGAAGTATCTTTTCCCCGTATGACCACTAGAACTATAATGCCTTTCTACTTACATTTTTCCTTCCATGGTACCTCAAGTGGACTTTGGTCATCCCCTTATGCATTTGTGCTCTTTGGTTTAGTTTTCCATATGTGATTAGCTAGTGCTGTGGGTTGAATTTTGCCCCCTCTAAAAAAGATATGCTGAAGTCCTCACCCACCCAACCCCCAATACTTTGGAATGTGACCTAAGTTTGGAGCCATAATCAGATTTCATCTTGTAACCAAGATGCAGCCATTCGTGGGCCCTGATCAGTGGGACTGGTGTCCTTATTAGAAGTGGGGCATTCGGACACAGACACACACAGGAAGAGCTCCATGGGGTGATGGAGGCAGAGATGGGAGCAGTGCAGCTGCGAGCCAAGGAAGACCCGGGATTGTTCTGGCAGCCCTAGGAACTAACAGTTTGTACTCAGCCGTGTACCAGGCTAATTTGGCTGGGTCTCTACTCAGATGACCTTGGTGTGTCGGGAAAGTTCAGTTCTGCCAGTTGAGGTCACATCGGTGGCTAATAGGTGGTCTTTGTGGGGGAATCTGGTCATCAGAGGGGCACCTTGGTTGTCTGGCCAGTCGTCTGAGGTCTCTGGGATCTACAGGGGAGGAGGGCGAGCAGGGATGAGCAGGGATGATCCTCTTTCCGACTCCATTCCTCCAGGGACTCTCCAGGCCCAGCCGACTGGGACGTGGTTCCTCTTAGAGAATTGGAGCTAGACTGGAATCACAGGGTTTAAGGGCAAGGGACTTCAGAGTTCATTGATTCCAGCTCCTCGTGACAGATGATAAACTGCCTTGGGAAGCATCCTGTGACCCGCCCAAGGTCACTCTGCTAGAAGCCAAGTCAGGACTTGAGTTCACATCTTAAATCTCACACCCCCTTTAAGATTTAGAGGGACTCCAAAGGCTGTGGTCCTGGCTTCTGAAAGTTTTCTTTGGGGCACAGAATTTTAACTTAGATCTTTAGACTATTCTGTATTTACTCGGAGAGAAAAAGCATAGGGATTTTTTTTAAAAAAAGAAAAAGCAAAAAAGGGGAACATGTTGGCCTTGGATTTGAAAGAATAAGTTTATGTGACTTTTTAAAAAGTCCCGTGGATATTTAGTTTTACTATGTGTCATGGAAAAGCAAATCCACTCCCAGCTTCAGGTGAATGGGAAATTCTGTCTGGTTCCCAGCTTCGTCGGTTGACCATTCCCCTCCAACCCCCACCCGGGCGTTGCAGAGTGTTGAATTTATTAGATCAGCAGCTATTATATGACCTCAGACACCACCAAGTAGCACTTTTAGCCTTGCTGCAGAAGAGCTTTCCTGTCCTTCTGCAGGGTGAAGTAGAGCCACTAATGTTGTTTCAATAGATTTCAGCTTTCCAGAGTTGCTTTAAATCACAAGTATGGAATGCCGGCTAGATTCATTATGGCAGTAGCAATGCATAGACGGCATTTTGGTAGCTTTAAATCAATATCTCTCCTAAAGGTTCCGAGGAATGTCATCTGCAAGGCACATTGCTTGTGCAAGCATCCTTTGTGTTGGGTGCCCTGGAATGTAATTTCTATCAGTAAGACATAAAGGAGACATGAAGAGAGATCATTTTGCTTGGCAGCACACAATGAAAGGAATGGGGCGGGGGGCGGGGGATTGTGGTATTTTTTTGTTGTTGTTACTATTATTGTTTCTTGGCTTCCTCCAACAAAGCAATGCTGTGTGGCTTTCAGGAGTCTCTCCGTGCAAAACGCATTCCTGTCAGGAGTGATCGGTGTCCTGCCATTTTGAAATGGCAGAAGTGGCTTTAGCAGCCCTTACGAAATTATCGTTGCCGTGCCGGGCATCGGAGACCAGCTTCTCGGAGAAATCGACGCTGGTCTCTTTCCTCCAGTCCCTCTTGTGACTGCCAGGGCGCTGTCACTTTAACAGACTGTCACCCTGCAGTGGGGTTGCTTCATCCAGGTCTGTGGGAAAACAAGGTTAGAAGAGCAGAGACTTCTGTCGATGGTGAGTAAGTGGGATTAGTTTAAACCAATATTGAAAAATGGTTTGCACAACTCTCGGCGGCTCGTACTACTTCTGAAAGGATGTGCTCTTTCGGCCTGCATTGGCACGGATACAGTTAAAGTTGCATCAGGACCTCTGTTATATAATGCTTCCCGGTTATGTAATTAAGGGTCCTGTTTCTTCTTGTCCTGGTTTATATCGATTGGAACGAGGATAGAAGATCGCAACAGTTCATAGTCTCCTGTAATAGCCAAGGCAGTCATTTTATTGATGAAAGCACATGGGGTCTATTGGTTGTCAGGAATGCTATATGCAGGACGAGTGTGCGTATGCGACCAGTTTGTGTCTGAAGAACAGAAGGTGAGTTTCAGACACATGTATCGCCCTACAGATGAGCCCTTTGAAAGAACTGACCTTCAGATTCTGGCTCCTGGGAACCTTCTGGTTCGGCCCATGTCTCTAGCTGGTCGGAAACCTAAAACAGGCCTAGGTAGGGAAAAGTACAGGCATACAGTGACCGTGACACCTGTCGTGAGGCGGCCCCTGTGGCTTTGGCCAGACCTGGCCCAGACAGTTAGGAAACATGACAAGCTACGGGCAGGTAGGATTCGTGTGAGTTAGGTCCACACTTTACCCTTGGCCAGCTGCTGGCACCTGCTCCCATCTGGGCCCGCGCCCAGCTCTTCCCGATGTAAACTCAGAAGCCATAAATGGCCGCCCCTCCAGCCAGTCGATTTGAGCAGACCTAGAAATCGGTTCCCGCCGTCCCCCTACTACCATCTACCCGGTCTCGGAAGGAGTGCAGCATAGGCACGTCCGCCCCATGCCCCGGCTCAGTGGGCGCCAGCAGGTAGGCAGGAAAGCCATATCACACAGGGCAGCCACGCTGTTCCTTGACCTGCTCTGTCTCCGGATGTGAGGATTCTGGGGCCCTGGGGCCGTAGCCGTGTGGCTGGGACCTTCTGAAGGGCTGCTAGTCCTCAGCGACGGGTGCCCACGTCCTGCTCTAACAAAACTCTTGTCAGCAGAACTTCGAAGGGCAAGCAGATCAGATCCCCATTTTGCCCCTTCTTGACCACTTGAACCTGGGCCCACGCACTCTTCTTCATCCTCAGCTGCCCTCCCTCATAAGCCCCTGGCTCCTTAGCCCCCACCAGGGCCCTCCTTCCCTCAGGCCTGGGCTGCTCTGTTTTGTTTTGTTTTAAGATTTTATTTATTTATGTATTTGAGAGCACTCATGCACACGGGGGAGACGGAGAAGCAGGCTCTCCGCTGAGCAAGGAGCCCGATGCGGGACTCGATCCCAGGACCCTGGGATCGTGACCTGAGCCAAAGGCAGACGCTTAACTGACTGAGCCGCCCAGGTGCCCCAGGCCTGGGCTGCTCTTGGCTCCCAGAATTCCGTGTGGCCAGTGCAGCCAAGAAATCATGCTAAAATTTCCTTCTGCGATACAGTAATATTGTGCTGTCATTGCTTCCCAAAAAGCAAGTACTAATACCAAATGGAGTTGTGGATAATTTTTATTTTCTTCTTTACACTCTTGTTTTTTTTTTTTATCAAGTTTGCTACAATAAACACGTGCTACTTTTCTAGCTGGAAAGAAAAAAATATTTTAAAATAGCAGTTTGGGAGACCAAAAATAAAAACAAGTAACTTTTGTTTTTTTTTCAGTAGAATAACAACAGCAACAGCATAACCACCCAAGGTAAATCAATGCAAAAATATTAGGCAGGCTTGCTTCTCCTCATCAAGTAATAAATGGCCTTGCACAGGTGAGATGGTGTGAGACATTATCATCATTATCATCAACCTCAAGTCCTGATATTTTTGCAGAGCTGCTGGGTAGGTGCCTACTCCAGTGGACACCATGGGGATTTATTACAAGGTTGTTGTGAGGCTCAAATGAGAAAATAGATGTGAAAGTACTTTATAAATGGAAGCTATTATTTCCAACAAAAAGTAGAAAACTTTCGTCTACATTGGGAGACAAGGCAGAATGTTGTAAGGGTGTGTCTACAATTTAACATAGAGAAAGGCATGGCCTCAACGATCTAAGAACTTAAGTTCATGTGTTCATTAAATAAATATTTATTGTGCCCGGAACACGTTATGGTGCTTGGGATTTATCAGTGAAAAAACAGATACAAATCCTTTCCCTTGTGGAGCCTTGTGAGGGAGACAGAGGAGAAACAATACATCTACTAATAAATTAAAAAAGTAATCATCAAAATAATAAGAACTGTGACTAACACTTACGTAGTGCTTACTTTGTGCCAAGTCTGGTTCTGAGCCCTTTACATATCGCCCCAAACACACCCAGTAAGGTAGATGCTAATGTTAACCACACTGGGGGGAAATGATCCACTCAGGTGAAGTGACTTGCCCAAGGTCACTTAGCTAGTAATGCCAGCGCTGGAATTCAGTCTCAGACGGCCTGGCCTTCATCACAGAAGGTGTGGGCACATGTGAGACTGTTGGAAGAAGAAACAGGGCAGGGTAAGGGATCACCCATTCAGCAGGTGGATGCTGGGATACAGAATGCAAGGGGCAGTATCCCTGGATGGAGGAGGTCACTGGTCTCCTGGGGAAGATGGAGGGGTTCGTAGACGTATTAGTGAAGCATGTGATAACCTTAGTTTCCTAGGACAGCAGAGACTCCATATTGGAAAAGCATTGGTTTCCATGACCCTTTTTTCTTGGGCGGGTGCTAGTGAGTTCCTGGCATCAGCTGCCTTACCTTTTTCCGAAGGCCACTGGTCCGTGCTGTTGTAGGCTCCCTGCCTACAGAGGCACATGAAGCCAGTAACTACTTTGGTTAGACTCGAGGCCAGAAAGCCAAGGGCCTAGGCCATCCTGAGCTCATCTTCTCCAGTCTACACCAGTAGGGCCGGTTCGGTTCCCCTGGATGCCCTTCTGTTCAGCGGGTCCCTGTGCTGCCATCACTGTTTGCTCTTTTGAATGTCATTCCTGCTGCTTTCGGTCCGTCCTCCGCGTCACACAGAGGGACGCACCCAGCCCTGCACACGGCCCTCTGTCCCAAGACTGGCCGAGGAGCAGCCGGGGAGAACACAGGCCCGCTAAAGTAAAGCCCTTGGCAGTTCATTTCCTGCTAGTGAGGGGTCAGTAGCATATGGTTCCTGCCCAAAGGCTGCACATTTGTTCCCACAACACGTCTTCCTTCTGTAACGATGGTGTCCCGCCGCGGTGTCCTTTTTTCTCCCGCTGATGTGATCCCCAGCCACCAGGATAGAAGGGTGTTGTGTGTGTGGAGCTACTGTAATCGCATGGTCAGCGCCGTGTGTGTGTTTGGTTAGGGGTTATGTTTGTTTCCCTATTTCTTCTGTCTGACCAAGTCCATGACCAAGTCTGGATTGTCTTTGCTGTTGATCAGGATTCGGAAGACGAGCACTGTCACGGGAGAAGCTCCCCCTTACCTGTTTTTGTCCCTGGGACAACCACTCTTACCTCTTTTCCCAGAGACCTGAGTGCAGGGGAATGACTGTCCTCATGAACCTGTCACAGGTCAGGGCTCCCTGCCCTTCTTTGGGGCAGTTGAACCAATTCCCTTCAGGAGACCCGTGATGGTGGTTTTCGTTGCTTATTAAAGCCTGGCACTAGGCAGGGTTCTTTCATGACTCTTTTTTCAGTTCTCAAAACAACTCATTTTATAGTTGGGAAAACCCAGGCTCAGAGAACCACAGTAGCCCCTTCCCAGGCACACAGTAGCAAGTACTAGAACAGGACTTCAATCCAGGTTTGGAAATGGGAATTTCACTTTGTTTTCCTTTCCAGTATACCACCCCAAAGGGTGTTTGGATTAGAAAGTAAATTTCTTTCAGGTGTTATTCTATTAGTTCTGAATAAATTCTCTTGTGTGGGGAAATGAACTGAGCCTGTCTTCCTAAAGTGTCCTTTTAAAACACTTCCAGGCTCCTACAAGCAATGCCTTTTTTTTTTTTTAACTTATTTATTTACTTATTTTTTCGGTTCCTATAATAAGCTAGAAGAGTCAGGGTTGAAGACTTTCTCCTAATAAGAAATCGCATTTTCTTCAAATCTGTGCTTTTCTATCTCTACACAAGTTGAAGATGATATGATATTAAAACAATGGCTCTATCTTACAGGTTAAGAATGAAACGGCAATTATTTAGAGTCACATTTTAAACTGCAGAAATGGGCAGGCAGGCGATGCTTATGTACTGTGACCTTGTTAGTTTCCCACACATTAGCAAGTTTTGCAGTGTATTTTTCTGAGTAGACGGAAAGGTTCATAACGTGGTATCCAAGAACATCTTGAGGGTTCATTGATGAGTTTGAAGGGTTTAGGCAAATCCCAGAAATTATATTCAGAACATGTGCCTTACTGAGCTTTTCTAATTAGAGATTCCTTCTTTTTCGTCAGATCCTCAAAGGACATCTTCCCTGTATCCGTGTTCGCTGTTGCGTAACAAATTACCATGAACAGTGGCTTAAAACAGCACGCTTTCGTATCTTACAGTCACCTTGGGTCGGGCATCCGGCCACCTCTGAGCTGGGTCCCCTGCCCAGGGTCTCACCAGGTAGCAGACAAGTATCAGCAGGTTGCAGCTCCTTCTGGAGCTCGGGTGCTCTTTCAAGCTTACGGGGCTGCTGCCAGAGTTCAGTCCTTGGTGGTGGAAGGATGCAGGTACCCGTTTTCTTGCTAGCTCTCAGGTGGGGTCCACTCGCAGCCAGCAGACTCCCATGGTCCCAGCCACGCGGTCCCCTCAGTCACGGCAGCTGATTTCTTCAAGGCCAACCAGAGCCCCTCGTCTGGTCTGCTGTGACACAGTCTTGCGTGACGTAAGGTGCAGGTATCCCGCACTTGTCAAAAGTCTGCATTACGTCGCTTCGCTTTTAACAAAAAACCGGCGTTAGTACCTGTGTTCTCTAAACAAAAGATCCCAAGAGAACTTCCATTTTTACACACACACTCTACAGGGGAGAATAGTGTTCAGGGTTTTTTTTGCCTTGTTAGAACAAGGGAGTGCGCACCCCCAGCAGCGAGAGCGGCCCCGCCCAGCTCCTTCCCCACGAACTCCACGCTGCATCTCGGCTTCCCCACGAACTCCATCCTGCATCAGGGCTTCAAGCTGCTGGAACTTTGACCTGTGTGAGCACCTGTGCTGGATCTCCGTTTATTTTGTGCAGCCCTTAGCAAGGTGTGTCCTAAGGTGTCAGGAAACCTAAAAAGGTTATTTTTTTGGTCTGGGAATGCTCAGAAATTTTTTCATATAAGTTAAAGGTAAACGCTTCTGCACTTATAAAAAGTTTCGTAGGGATGCTGTACTTTCAGATGCTGGGGAAACACGTAACCCCAGGAGGGACTACTCCTTGCCTTTGCCATATGTCATTATTAGAAGCAAGTAACAGATTCCATCTTCCCTGAAAGGGGGCGGGGGGAGATTATATAAGGCCATGACCCACTGGGGGGTCACCTTAGTGTTTGTCTGCCAGTCACCTCCTAAAAGCTCAGAAGAATCACTGCTCTGGAACCTTTGAAAAACTGCATGACTGACATCCTACGAACATTTCATTGGTTCACTGAGTAGTTATATTACATCCATAGGAAGAAAAACAACATAACTGAGTGGGAAAAAATTCATCAGTCTTATTTTATCTAGATGGAGTAGGCACCACGAAGGGAGTCCCAGTTGGTGAAGTATTAAATGAGGAGAAAAGAGTTTATTCTAGGCTGTGTGGAAGAAGAACCACAGCAAACACCATATTATAGTTTATGTCACTATCGTGGCCATATTCAATCTAATTTTTGAGATTAAAAAGTCATGATTTGGACAAATGGGAGGCAGCTAAACCCCAAAGCAGCTTAAAACTCCTCATTCGTGGGTGCTGAGGGGTAGCAGCATGTTGACTGAGATCATTCTTGTTTTACTTGGAGTCTAATTCCAGGTTAATAAAAAAGTTGGAAGTTAAATATGAGTTGGTCTATGGTAGAATTTAATGGGATATTCCCAACATTGCTTTTTCTCCTGCTCTGTTTACTGAATGTATTAGTTTCCTAGGGCCACGGTAACAAAGTACTGCAACTAGGTAGCTTTCACTACAGAAATGTATTCATTCACAGTTCTGGGGGCTAGAAGCCCAAGATGAAGTTGTTGGCAGGCCCACACTCCCCACCAAGGCTCTAGGGAAGGATCTGTTCCAGGCCTCTCTCCTAACTTTCGGTGGTTCCTTGCCTTGTGGCAGCATCACTCCCATCTTCACATGGCATTTTCCTCTGCATCTGTCCAAATTTTCCCTTTTAATAAAGACACCAGTCATGTTGGATGAGGGGTCCACCCTGCTGTAGTGTGAATTCATCTTAATGAATTCTATCTGCAACAGCCGTCTTTCCAAATAAAGTCATGAGGTACTGGGTAAGGCTTTAGTGTAAGAATTTGGGGGGCAGGGGATGGACACAATTCAACCCATAACACTTAAGAATAATTTACTATTTCCCTGGCACCCATTCTATTCTAGCAAGTAAATAAGTCTCCCTGGTGGATTGAAGCCATTAGCTTTCCGTTTCCCCCTTACCCCTCATTTGGGAATTTACTATTTTCTCACTAGAATGGCTACCTTGCCCTTTGGACTGTATTGGAAATAAAGCTCCTTTCATTCTGCATCTAAATTGGTCAGTCATAAACCTATTTCTGGTAGTAGGATGCTGGTCCAGAGATCAGTCATCTGGTAACCTCACCTGTAAGTGGGATAGGGAATGGAGAACCCAGCTCACAAAGGAAACAGAATTCTGAGCAAAGATAGCACAACATTCATAGAATAAACCCTTTCAAGAGGACCCTGTGGGGGCGCCTGGCTGGCTCAGTCAGTAGAGCATGCTACTCTTGATCTCAGGGTCATGAGTTCAAGCCCCACGTTGGGCATAGAGCTTACTTAAAAAAAAAAAAAAAAAAAAGGGGGGGTGGTGGGCACCTGGGTGGCTCAGTCATTTTTAAGCGTCTGCCTTTGGCTCAGATCATGATCCCAAGGATAGAGCCCCACAATCAGGGGGAGCCTGCTTCTCCCTCTCCCTCTGCCTGCCACTCCCCCTGCTTGTGCTCTCTCTCTCTCTCAAATAAATAAAAATCTTAAAAACAAATAAATAATAAAGATTTTTTAAAAAGAGAGAGAGAGTACAAGCCCTGAGGAAGTTCATTCATATCTTATTAACCTCTGCTTTGCATATGATTCTAACAGTTTTGAAGTCTGAGTTGGCAGCTCACGGGATCCCTGAAGCATGAGTATATGCATAGGGCAAACTCAGAGCCACAGGTGATGCCAGGAGGGGAATCTCACGAGCTTAAAGAGCAGATTCCAAACTAGATCTAGTTCAAATAGTACTTCTGTTACGATGCCTTTATTGATATCTTCCTGTGAATTCCAGTATCACCTTATACCTTCATCAGTCAGTTGTCACCTGTTTTCTTATTTGTCAACATACTTTTATCTCCTCAACCAGGTGATTGTAAGAGCCAGGATGTACCCACTTGTGCCCAGTACAATACCTGACACATAGTAAGAGCATCAGGAAATTCTTACTGAAGACTGGATGACAAAAAAAGATAATGTCTTATAGGCAGGGTGGAGTTTCAAAGCATTTTGAGCAGAAAAAGTTATTTACTTTCTAAATTTCTTTATTAAAGATAAAAAATCTAAAGCCTTACCTTCCTTAGACTTTTAAGAGCTGTTCAGAGATCCCACTATTTTATTTATAAACCTAGCAATTTTTAACAATCGCTTTTAGGGGGCCTTTTGTTAATGTTTGGTCTGATTTGCAAACTTACAAAACTCCTTTAAACATTTTAAACTGCATTTGTAAAGGAAATCGAACATACAAGGACTCAATTGCCTGACTCAACAAACAAGCCTCCCAGAGCACTTAAGCAATTCTTATAAATCTAATTAAGCTGAAAGTATGTTACACCTTATGGTCTTTTAACTTTTCTTATACTGTATATGGCCTTAGTGAGATTTCGACTTAAAATGAAAATGTAAATTGGTTATTTAATTCCACATTTTAGTTGATGTTTCATGGTTTGTCTGCTATTCTTTCTTATAGGCCAATTTTCTTAATTATAGCAGATATTTAAAATACTAGACCTGCATTGATTTCTTATTTAAAAAATTAATTCTATATATCTAATTTTCTTTTTTTTTTTTCTAAAGATTTTATTTATTTATCTGAGAGAGAGACTGGGAGACAGAGAGCATGAGAGGGGGAGGGTCAGAGGGAGAAGCAAACCCCCCACTGAGCAGGGAGCCCGATGTGGGACTCGATCCCGGGACGCCAGGATCATGACCTGAGCCGAAGGCAGTTGCTTAACCAACTGAGCCACCCAGGCGCCCCTATATATCTAATTTTCTTACACATTTCTGTGCTTTATTCTAAATCTTCCTTGGGTTAAAACGTGCTCATTCAAATTGTCCAGGGGAAAGGACACCTCTCCCCTCTGCCCTCCAGAACATTTGAAATATCAGGGATCTTTGGACACTTCTATTCACCACCACCCACTAATGCCCCCCTTCTGCCCTTGACTGTCCAATGGGAGAATGTGCACAAATCCCTGTCACGTGCTCCTTGAAGGGACCTAGCAGGTGCTTTTGGCAGCTTTGAGAAAGTCTGAGCAATTTGAGGTATCCGGAGGCTGCCTGGGAGCACAGTTCAGCCCTCAGACTCTAAATCCTCCTTACCCTGAAGAAGTTCTCACAGGTGGACAGACAAGCCCTACGTGAAGTGCTGGGGAGCCATCAGTACTTGTGCCTTGACCCCTCCCAAGACATCCCGCCCTTCATCTTTATGACTGCCTTCACGGTGGACTCCAGCAGACGGAAGACAGTGGGGGTCCGGCCGTGGCACCACCGTCGGTGGTCTCTCTCTCCCACCCAGTGCTTTCTCCACTGCAGGCTTGACGTCAGGACCACCCACCACAGGCTCACCAGCTTCCTTTTGACCAGCGTCCCCCATCTTTCTCCCTCTCAGAGAAGAATCTAGGACGCAGTGGCCAGAGGTTGGATTCAGAATGCGGGCCTGGATCAGAACCATTAAAATCACTCAAATTACTGGAAATGTCAGGCCAAATCTGGCTCTCTGGTTCATATTTTTAAAAATTTGAGCCCAGATACTTTCTTACCCTGCAGAAACACGAAGGGTGCATTCCATTGTTCACATATTTGCATCAGAACTTTTGCCCCCAAGTAACAAGTTATGAAAATAAACAGTTGCCTACATTTTCTTAAAAAGAAAAAAGGAAGGAAGGGATGCTTATTTTTGACTGAACAACAATTAATTGTTTTTTGAGGTCACCTCAGATAATTTGGGGCATTGCCTTCCTAAGTGAGTTTTGGGGGGTGGAGGAGGGGTGGCCTTCTCAGCTTGCTAGGATTTCATCATGACCGGTGGGTATTGGCCTACAATCAGTTAAGTATCTGTGCCCCTGACTGCCGGGCCGAGCCTGCCTTTTTTGAGTCACTTTGTGAATGTGGCCACAGCCTAAAGAAGCAGGTGTCCCTTGGCCCACAGGCCCTAGATTCAAGGCAAACATTACCAGATTCTTCTGTCCACTCACAGAGGTCTGTATCCACTAACCTCTGGCTGTCCCTAGAATGGATTTTACGTTTTCTAAGTCTTACATACTGGAGATGTCTTTCCATGAGAGCCCAGAGACCTTGCAAGTCTGTGGGATTGTGCATGATCTTCATATAATGCCACATGTTCACGTGGGCCTGTGGATCCTCACCTTTGGCTAGCTGGAGCTCCCATCCCCCCCCAGCCGGCCATTCCATAAGTGACATTAGCCCTGGAAACCATCATGTGTTATAGCAATGCCCAGTGATGAGTTTCCATGGTGACAGCTAAGTCCTAAAGCAAAGATTATATAGACAGGGAAGTATATGATACGATTTTTAAAATTTATTAAAATACTTAAAATGAAAATAAAATAAATATTTCAATAGGTACTGCTTCACGTCCTGGAAAATTGTCTTCAAGGGAATACTGTATTTCCCAACAATGTGGCTAAGAGAGTTCTTGCTGTATGAGACAAACATTTGTAAAAGTCTGACAAAGGCTCTTGATCCAATGAGGAAGTTGGTAAAAGCAAGTTCTTTATAACTGCATTGAAGAAAAGCCAGAATAATGCAATTCCGTTATCATTTATTTGTTATAAGATGTTAAGGGATTTGCAAGGCTTCCTGGCTTTCGCTACATATATCACGAGCCTGACTGTAACCAAAGATTATATATAATATGGTGTGGTGAATAATGCATAGGTAGTGATAACAGCCTTTAAAAGAGAGCGAGAGAGAAAAGAATGTGGCTTTTAAGTACAGTATGGCATTTCCTTTTCTGCCATGGTGATACATGATACAGTGCTCTGCGGTGTGCAAAATGTTACTGGTTGTCATAGCAATAGAACACCAACCCAGAGAAAGGAAGAAAGCTGTCGTAAGACACTCGCTAGAATAGAACAACGGTTACAACAAAATGATCATTGTTAGCACTGTATTTATTGTCAAATAGTAAAAGGCATGCTCGTTTTTTTTCTTAGCAATAATTCCGAGTGGCCCTGACGGCCATCCCGGGGTTTGTATTACACACACAGAAGCTTCTACCTTTATTTGAGAGTTTTGTACCTTTTGCATGTGCTCCTCATTGGTGTAAAAAAGATTATGTTTTCAACGCCTCCCTGAGCTCACTTTCAGCCACTGGCCCAACTCCATAAGCTTCAGGGTTTGAACACCTCCATAGAGCCCATAATTAATTTCTGTGTCTCTCTTTGCTCTCAGGGTTGCCTCCCCTTGGTTATTTTTCAGTTCTTGTCTGATCTGGTTAGATCTTGACTGAACAGCTCTTCCAGTAGAACTGTCAACCCTGAAGCTAATCTTCGCTTTTGGGTGGTTCTAGAGGCTGTGCTCCTGTGGTGGTGGGGCCTCAGGTGAGTCGGGTTCTGTCTTTCAGAGTATGTGCTTGGATACAGTGGAGGGCAGTTCCTCTTCTGTTCAGTTGCCTGGGCAGGTTAGCTCCAGAGAGTTCTTAGAGGGCCAGCCAAGGTCAGGAGTACCATTTGGGTCCAGATCAGTCACTTCGCCACGGCTGCACCCCTCCTGATCGTCCAGCCCATGAATACACATTCGTGATCCGGCAGAGTGTGGGGTAGGTAGCGTGGCAAGGGTTGTGTGTGTACACAGCCCAGAGGAATCCATCGTACCACCTGAAAACGTAGCTTGAATTGCAGGTCCTTAAGGTAATGTGCTGTGGTCGCATCATTTTCGTCTGATAACAATGATCAGCAATTAGTGATCGCCACGTTCTCTCCTCCTTGCTCGACACACGTCAGCTCGTTTAATCCTGACTGCAGCCATTCATGCGTCAGGAAGCTGACGCAAAGAGGGGTGAAGTATCTAGACTGAGAGCACACTAATGGTAGGCGCAGGAGCTGGTCCAGAGCCTGTTGCACACCGCTCTGCCGCTCCCCGGAATCTGAATTGGAACCAAGGGAGGCCCCAAATGCATGCAGGGCACTTGGCTCCTCTGGGGAGAACCTCTGGGATCTGGGTGAAGAAAGAGAAAAATGGGGCGATGGCAAAGGAGGAAGACGGGACTTTGAAACTCGGGAGAAAGCGTAACTTGTACAAACATAGGTGACAGGCCAGAACAAACAGAAATTCGCTCGGAGGTGGTTCTCCGTACGGAATCAGACATTAGTACAATAAAGAAGGAGAGTCAGCTGCAAGCTGATTATTAGTACCGTGAATGGAGAGGACCCTGCGTTAGACTGCTTACGGTTTCTGACATCGCTGTCTCAGGGATATCTCAGCGCTGCACCCCAGCAATGTTGGGCACCCCTGAATACACCACCCCATTGAGTCGGTGGGATATTGCACATAACACAGGTTATAAAGATGACTGTTGTAGCAGCCAACGGTAATGGACCGTTTCGACGTACCAGGCGTTACTCTGAGGGCTTTGCATGTATCACCTTGTTTGATCTGCACGGCAGCCCCATAAGGGAGGGAGGTGCCGTTATCACATTTTCCAGCTGAGGAAACTGAGGCACAGAGCGTCTGCTTACCCAGGCTACACTCCTAGTTCGTGGCCGGGCTGTCAGTCATCCGTTCATGGGGTATTTGAGGCGAGCCCACTCTGTGTGCCCCATGCCCTCGGCTCCTGGGGTATGGTGATGAGCAAACAGACAAGGCCTCTCCCTCGTGGGGCTGCCATTCACACGAATGCACACACACTCACAAGTTAGAAGCTCTGAGGATGCCTGTCAAGTATTAAGGGGAGGCAGGAATTTCGTAGGAGGAGGAAGGAGTTCACAAAGATTGTAAGATCTGGAATACCTAGATGTCTTGGACAAAAACAGGAAGTAGGAATAAATGAGCTCAGATTCTGGAAGACCTTGGAAGCACAGGGAGAGTCTAAAGTCTAAACTGGGGGTGGACTGGGAAAAGAGCCATGTGTGGAGACGGAGCCTTCTCATGATGGCCCTAGTGACACGAAATGTTGAATGGAAGTACAGTCCCAGTGGACTGTTCAGACCCTCTCGCTTTGCAGACAAGGAAAGCAAGGCCCAGAAAGTTTCTCTGAGATGCATCCTGGGAGAGCAGTCCCACACATGCTTGCTGGAGCTTTCTTTGTAAAAGCCCAAAATTGAAAACACTGTAAACAGATGCCCAGGGATGAGCTCCATCCATCTGTACCCCAGATGAATAGAGGCGAAGATTTAATGCTGAATGAACAAAACAAGTTGCAAAGCAATGTATACATTTGTCTCCATTTATGTAAGACAAAAACACTATAAATAGTTTCAAAGATCCAAGTTCTTGTCTGCTTGTCTGAGAGAAAAAGCTCTGGACCGATACCGCTCTTGCGGAGAAGGTTACCTCCTGAGAAGGGCAGGGCAATAGGATCGGGCAGCGTTTCTTGGTAATGGCTACTTTTTAAAATAAGCGACTACATTCTTGCATTGGTCATGTGATTAAAAATTAAGGTTTTGTTTCGTTTTTTAGATTTTATTTACTTGACAGAGGGGGAGAGAGCACAAGCGGGGGAGCAGCAGAGGGAGAGGGAGAAGCAGGCTCCCCGCTGAGCAGGGAGCCCAATGCGGGGCTCGATCCCAGGACCCTGGGATCATGACCTGAGCCAAAGGCAGATGCTTAACCAACTGAGCCACCCAGGCGCCCCCCCCCAAAATTAAGTTTTTAAGAAAAAGGACAATTAGCTTGTCTGATGCTACACATTGAGTTAGTAGAAAAGGCAAGGCAAGTCTGGCTCCCAGTCCCCACTCAAGCACCAAAATATACTGGGATGGAGGGGACTCCAGAGCCTCGTAACCAGCCATGTATTGCCAAGGAATCCCGGGAACCATACAAATGCCGATGAGTTAAACAGGGTTTTGCTAAATTAATGTGTGTTTTTCAAAAAACACTCCAGTTTCTAATGGCATTAGTATTCCAAGCAGCTGAATCCCAGGCTGGAGAAAGGTACAAATGATGATTGCTCATTAGCAAATAGAATACAGATGTTAGGTTCATTTTGCCTGAGTGCCTCGGCACCTTGGGGAGCCACCCGCACAGTGAGCCGGGCCCGGCAGCAGTTCTGCAGGCTCAGCATGCCGGAGGGTCCTGCAGAGGGGAGGGGACACAGGCCCCTTCAAAGTTTACTGGGCTGGACTTCATACATTTCCATCGGTAGTTTGTTGGGACTGATGGGTCAGAGTGGGAAGCCAATGTTTCTAAAGCAACTAACCAAAAAAAAATTTTTTTTAATATATTTTTTATTTTACCTTTTTGGTTTCATTTATTAATAAACCATCTTATGAACTAGGGTGCCTGGCTTTGGAAAGGAAATTGAGGCTCAGGGAGGTAAAGCGACTTACCCAAAGTCACACAGCAACTGAATGGTGAATTAGAACCCAGATGCATCTGGCTCCAGAACTCTGATTTTTTTTTTGGTGCCCTTCTCACCAACCATTGAGGGTTCGGGAGGCAGACTGCACAAAACCATTTTGAGATCTCACACTCCTGCCCTTTTCTTAAGACACCCACTTCTCTTTTGAGCAGTTTCCAGGAACTGCATCCCATTTCTCAGGAGCCTTTTAAAGCTAAATTGAGGTATTCTTTTAAAATCAGGGCAGCGCAGGTCTGAGCTGGAGAAGGGTAGATACAAAGAATAGCAAGATGTGAATTCAACATTCCTTAACCTGCAAGAAGTGTCTGGCCTGGTCACAGGGTAAAGATTGAAAAGCAAATCGTCACACAAGGTGTAGTGACCGTTCCACACAACAGGGAACAGTGTGTGGAAGGTGGGTTTTCATTAAGTGGTGGGTATGGTTTCCTTAGGAAGAAAGGATGGGATTGGCACTCCAGGCTGGCCGTGACATGAATTAAAACGCCCACGAGGGGAGCCGAAGCTGGCTGGCGGGGTAGGGCCCCTGCAAGGAGAGTGGTCAACCATTTCGATTTGAATGCCAGATGGGAAGGTTGGGTCAGGTCTTCCAGGATGGCAAAGAGCTGGCAGAGGCTTAGAAGGCACAGGGCTCTTGAGGCTGGTGCCATGTGGACAGGGATTGAGCAGGGAGAGAGCTCGGGCCAGAGGTTGAGGGTGTGAGTTAGTGGCCTGGCTGCACTCTCATCTGATTGTATTGGAAACTCCTTACCCGCCAGCATGTTTCCCACCTTGACCCGTCTTTTGCAGGCTATTCTGTTTGGGGTAAAATTTGGGTTTTAAAAAAAAATTTTTGTTTTTTTTAACACACACACAATTTTATTTTCTGTTTTTATCCAGCAGGGATGATGGGAACTTTATACCTAATCAGGTCATAATGTCTTTTATTACCCCAGTGTTATTGCTCCCTACGCTATCACACACACACACAGCCACACCCTGCTTACAGACTCCGCTTGTAACCAACTGAGCCACCCAGGCGCCCCCCCCGTCTGTCCACATGAAATCTTTTGCACGAGCCTGGTAATAACTAAGTTTCCTGTCAGTGGAGGCGCCCCTGGTGGCCCAGCCCAGTAAGGCACGTGGGCTGCTCGCCTGACCTCTGCTCATTGGCAAAAATGTCCTATTTCTGACTTTTGATCAGAACAGGTGAGCACGTCTCTAGCGATTCTCAGCAAGTTTGTAAACCTTTATGTCTGCATCTGTCCAGCTGTTAAAATTTTAACACAGCCAGTCATCAGATGTTTCAGCTGTGTCGCCACCAGACACCCGTATCAAATGTCACTCACTATAGGTCTCTCGGTCTAGCAAATTCTCTTGACTCCCGTACAACAGCGGCTGCACAGAGAAGCCACTTTTCTTCTGCACTTGGACAGGCGGGGATAGACAACCGGTGACATGTCCTGGGAAGAACCCAAACCACGCTTCCAGAGGCAACTGACCTTTACTTCTAGACTGAAAGTTTTTACTTCTTTTTTTTTTAAGATTTTATTTATTTATTTGACAGAGAGAGACACAGCGAGAGAGGGAACACAAGCAGGGGGAGTGGGAGAGGGAGAAGCAGGCTTCCCATGGAGCAGGGAGCCCGATGCGGGGCTCGATCCCAGGACCCCAAGATCATGACCTGAGCCGAAGGCAGACGCTTAAGACTGAGCCACCCAGGCGCCCCTTTACTGTCTTTTTCACTAAGTTCCCGTCCCTGAACTTTTCTCACCTTATTGAATGGCTAGAATTCAGTCTGGTCAGATGCCTTCTGCCTTGGGGGGTATAAAATTAATTTAGAAACGACGTTTTAAATAGTGGAAGCCTTTTATATAATGATGTGAAAATTGTTCTGCTTTTGAAAATCAAAATCAAACATGAAACAGTATGTGTTTCTGTAAAGAAGTCAGATATCTTGCTGGGATATTACTTTGGCTTTCTGCCCAAAAAACAAAACACAACACCCTCTATTTATTCTCCTACCTCTGAAGAAATGAAGCAAAAAGGTATTTGAGGAAGGAGGAGGGGTTGTGATTGTTTTATCCTCAAGACTAGAAGCCAGATTTGCAAAGCAGCACTTTTTTTTTTTTTTAACTCTAATCCAGACAAGAAAAATTGGGCGCCTTCCCCAAATAGAATCTCTAAACTGTACCCAGTGAAAGCTTGAATAACTAGTTTGGATTTTGAAACACAGAAGACCCTTCCCGTTGCTGACTGCAGTTTAATTACATAATTAACCGACCAATCCTGTTTTTATCTGGTTTAGACGTCTTGCAAAATAATTTTCCATAGAATTACGCTGCTATTCTCATGTACGTTCCCTTGTTAACCATCTGAAAGCAAATTCTTTTAATTCTCTTGCTTTTTTAAAGGGCTTGGCTTTGCCTCACCTTACCCGATAAACAATTTACAGTCAGAAGCAGCGTCTGGGCCTCTGATATGGATCAGAAAATGGAATTGTGTTACTCCCAAGGAGCCTGTGTTTTTTTTCTTTAAAGAAAATGCTTAGATAGAAGGCATTCATGTTACCTGCTCCCCACTAGGCTGGAGGAAAACAATCTAACAAAATACAGAAAATATGGTTAGTTCCCATCAAAGTTGAATCACATCTGGGGGGGCAAATCCAGTGAAAGGGCACTTCTGAGAGGTGGGTCAGCATGAAGTGTCTGCTCTGGGAAGGGTCCTTTGCATCCCTCCATCTTTTCTCGGCCCTAATTGAGTGAAGAATATAACCAGCTTGACTTACAAAAGCTGCTCTTTGCTCCCTCCTTCTGCCCCAGAGCAAACAAAACAGGCAGGTTCCCAATTTGGAGCCACTGCAATGGGCGGCATGGGCCCGGGCCTTTGTTTGCTGTGGGGTTGTCCGGGGCAGCAGAGGAAATAGATGTGAGGAGATTAAACTAACCCAGAAGGCCCAGCTCGGGCGGGTGGCCCTTCCTGTCCCGCCGGGAAGGCACAACTTGCGGGTGCGGGGTGGACAAGGCCCGGGGCCTGGCTCTCCCGTAGAGCCTTCCCGTGACAGACCCCTTCCTTTCTCCACACTGGATGAAGTGAGCAGGACCTGAGCGTGCTTCCTAGGTGATAGAATCTGTTTTAGAGTTTCAGTCCAACCTCCTTATTTTACAGATAAGGAAACGCCCTCATTTAATAGATAAGGACACACAAGCCCTTTGTGCTAAGTAACCTGCCTGAGACCAGTTGGTAGATAGTAAAAAGAAGATACTATCATCAACGTTGAGAGCATACACTGATTTATTTATTAATCTGTGGGGGTTTTCTAACTTCTTGGAGAATGTTGTGATAACTTTTTTGCTTGCGTGTTGCCCGAGGAGACAAGTTTTTTCAATCTTCAAGGATCGTGAGAAGGATCATAGAGGAAAGACCCATGAGTGAAAAAGCACGGTGATAGCCTGATCATGCTTGATGCTGTCCAAGGAAGTGTAAAATTTGGAAGAAGCAGTAGCTTACTAAATTATTATATGTCCATGAGCAGTTACACCACAGTTTTTGGAATTGCATGCTTTTTTTTTTTTTTTTCCTAAAAACACAGTTGTCAAATTTCCTCTGGGTGGCAGTCTTCCTGTCTCATCTACAACAAAAGGAAAAGGCCTTACTCCTCCTCCTTCTTCTTCAGTATTTTCCACTTAGGGTGAGCAGGAAGGGTCATACCGTCAGACCAGTGTATTACCCAAAACGTAGGTTTTATTTATCTGTATATACCTCACCTATCTCCAAAAAAAGAAGAAAAGTGACCCAAAATGATAAAAGTGCAAGAAACGACAATGTCAACGGTGCTTAATGTAGGATTTTTTTTTTTTTTTTTTTAATAGCTCTGTGGGAAGGAAAGGGAGAGAAGGGCGCTCTGCAGGGGCTATCTTTCAGGGGTCCAGGCTGAGAGAATGACAGCAATTGATTGAAAACCCAGCTCCGAGTTCCCTAGCGGCAAAGGCAAAGAGAGAAATCTGGTGCACACTGCTCTCATTTCTAGTATAATTATACATACCATTGAGTGGCCTGGCTCTGAGAACAAGGGCAATCTCAGGGCTTTATTTGAGAGGAGTAAGAAATAGTGCCTTTAACAGAATTTAACGACAGCTGCAAAAGTGTCATGCATACCCTTTTCTTATAAAGCCCTTGGTGAAAAGGAAGGACTCATTGCTAAGGTTGCTATGTGGAAGGAAAGCTCCCAAAGCTCAGAGAGACCTGGACAAAAAGAATTATCTGGTGCCTTCTGATCTCACAGTTGGTCAGTTCTGCTTCTTGATCTGGGAGTAAATTCCTCTGCAAGCCGAGGATGCCTTGTTTTTCTTTGTCAACAATGTCATTCCACCCCCAGTGCCACAGTGGGCCAGCTGTACCAGGAACACTGCGAAGACGACTTCTTTCTCTACATCGTCTGCAGGGATGAAAGTGTCTTCAGTCTATGAAGTCGCTGCCCCTGAGATTGGGGGGAGGTCCCCTTCCTTGACCTACTCCCCCTCAGGCTCAACCACCGTGTCCCTTCTTCAGGACCTGTACTTCCTCATGATCGAGACTCTCCTCCAGCCCCTCTTAGCAGGAGGGTTAATGGGGGAGGTGGCCTCTAGTATCTCTCCTTTCTCCTCTTTCTTACCTTTCCCACTCTGCTTTAGAGAGGGGCAGAGGGAGAGAGAGAAACCCAACCAGGCTCCACGCCCAGCATGGAACCCAATGTGGGGCTCGGTCTCATGACCTGAGCCAAAATCAAGAGTCGGACACTTACCCAACTGAGCCACCTAGGCGCCGCTCTGCCTTAGACTTCTTGATTGTCAGTCTGTCACATCCAGTGGTTGTTTTGCTTTCTGTTCATTGCCCCAGGGGCTCAGAACCCCAACATTCCCTTCTTTTTGGGGGAGTAGATGGAAGGGACTGAAATTGTGGGAGGGAAGGTAAGAGGCACACCAATACAGAGGAAACCACCAAAAAAGGAAGAAGAAAGAAAAGAAAAGAGAAAAAGAAAGGAAAAACGTTATCCCTAGGCCATGCTGTGTGGAAGAAGGGGAGCGATGGAGTCACGGGTGTATGGTCACATTCCTTGGATCTACTCTGACTCCTCCTCTTCCTGTGCACAGCTACACCTCAGAGATACTGCAGGTTCCGAACGTTCCAGACCACTGCAATCAAGTATTTCAACAAAGTGACTCAAATGAATTTTGGGGTTTCCCAATGCATATAAAGGTTACATTTACACTATACTGTAGTCTGCTAAGTATGCAAAAGCATTATGTCTTAAGAAAAACAACGTATACGCCATAATTTTAAAAATATTTAATTGCTAAAAACGCTAACCATCCTCTGAGCTTTTAGCAAGTCATCATCACTGATCAGAGATCACCATGGCAAATAGAATAATGATGAAAATGTTTGCAATACTGAGAGAATTACCAAAATGTGACACAAAAACACGAAGTGACCAAATGCTGTTGGGAAAATGGCACTGATAAATTGCTTAACTCAGGGTTGCCACAGACCTTCAATTTGTTAAAAAAAAAAAAAAAAAAAAAAAAAAACAGCAGTAACTGTGAAGCACCGTAAAAGGAGACATGCCTCTCTGTGGAAGACACTGCGAGGCTCAGCTGGATACCTCACCTAGGACGTACTTAGATGCTCAGGCAAAAAGAGACTGAGGAGATCCTCCTCCTCCCGCCAGCCCCATAAAACATAGAAGCCTGGTCCATCTTTGAATATCTTTCTGAAATTGTATCAGTTAAAGATTTTATTTTTTAAGTAATCTCCACACCCAACATGGGACTCAAACTCTAAACCCTGAGATCAGTAGTCACACGCTCTACCAACTGAGCCAGGTGCCCTGAAATTGTATCAGTTAAATAGATCTGAGCTTCCTGGTTTCTCTCTTTAAAAACAGAGCTACAGAATGTAACTGCTTCAGGCTGGTTATCATTTAACCAACTGTCCCTTCGCCCCCCCCATGGGAGGCAAACAGCTCCCTTGGTCCTCTTCAGTGATGTCCTGGTTCTGTGGTCTGGGATACAGGGCAGGGGATGGCAAGTGTTCTAAGTGGTTAAAAGAGAAAGGGAGGTCATACAGGGAATTAAGGACTTAAAAAATTGTTGAAAGAACCGGAAGAGGAGAAGCCAGGCTGGCCTTTCAGAAATGATTTCCAGAATCCTATAGAACTAACCACCAGAGGCTGCTGTCATTGCAACTATGGCGTCCAGTGGGGTTTGGTTTCTAGTAAGAGCTCGCTTCCTGGTCTGCAGAGGGCCACCCCTCACTGAATCCTCCCGTGGCCTTTCCCCTGTGCTCCTGGGCATAGAGGCGTAGGACAGTTTTTCTTCTCTCTCTTCCTATTCTTCTAGGACCACTAATTCCATCGTGGGGGCTCCACTCTCATGCCCTAATCTAACCCTCATTCTTTCACAAAGGCCGCATCTCCAAATACCATTACATGGGGGGTTAGGGCTTCAACGTAGAAATCTTGGGGCGGGGGGGGATACATACATTCAGTTCTTAACAAACAAGCATTTTTCTTAGCATTGCAAAAGCTTCAAAATTATTTCAAACCAAAGAATCATAATTCTTTCTTAGAGGAAGGGGAGAGCTTTTAGTCCTGTCCTAATGATGCACTCTGGGGTGAGACTTCCATCTCTGATGGGTGGGTGTAAAGCCTGTGATTCTTACCCTGTTCTGTATAATCCACCCCAGAGGGAGCTGGATAAAAGCTATGGACCTTTCTAGGAATGTCACAAAATACCAGTGTTTGCGTGCACTTTCTGCATTCAACCTTCCTAGGGACTGCCCCTCCTCTGGATGGTTCTTGTTCAGGGTTCAGTGTGAGCAGCTCTTTCCTTCCTCACAAACTGCTTGTGTTTGGGTGGTCATCCAGAAGCCAAGGTGTTGCTGATCAGGTCCCAGGGCAATAAATGAGATTCAGTGGCTGGAGCTCAGAACCGTCTGTCTGCGTTCACTGAGAGAGAATTGGTTTGTGCGGTTGCGTACACCGAAGCTCTGATTGGGATCTTTCCTATTACCTTTAGTTAATAAACATGACCAAGATGACTTGGCCACTTTGGAACATTGAAGATTGTGATAAAAATGAATTTACTCGGGAAGCTTAATCTCCAGACTTGCTTCAAGTTTGGATTCTCATCCTTCCAGCACTGAAAACTGCAGAGAGAGATACGTGCAGAATGATATCAGCTGACTGGGTGGGACATGGGATATTCCAGATGAAAGGTAATGAAATAAAGGAAAGAATCAGTTGAATTAACAATTTTATGTGAAATGGAATCAATAAAATTAAGCCCACTTTGGATTCATTAGCTGTTCTGTTTGGGGTTTTGGCTTTTTGCAAAGTGCTTAGATGGAGAAAATAGGCAACTAGAGAGTGTGAAGATATGTAAAACTTAATTGTGTTCTGTGGTCCAAACTGTATGGTTTCTTTGGAGAATATAATGAAACAAAACGGAGTAAGCCGAATTGGCCACTCAGCAGATGCCAGGGTTTTGTGATGTGGAAGGAATGTTTTGCTTTTAAACATGCTCAGTCTGATGAACCACCACAGGAAGGGGCTGAGCTCACAGCACCCCTCTTTTTAACCCTTTCCATCACCAGGTGCTGGGGCCATGGCAAACGCACAGCTAAATGAAGTGAGCAGTTCAGAACCGAAATTTAGGAACTGATGGTATTTCATTTGTGGCTTGTTATATGAATTAATGTAGCAAATAACGCTTGGGGATAAATATGGTGGAAGCTGATGTACTGAGGGGGGAAGCAAAGCTCTAGGAACCGAGCCATTTTATGTGACTAGGATGTTTGAGTTGACAAGGCTCTGCTAGGTGCTGTGTCAAGCCACAGTTCTGGATCTGTGACATAAGGGCAAGTACTTTGCAAAATCCCTGTGAAGCATGGAATTGGAGTTTCTGAGCCAAGTAGCTGCGTGCAGTGTTTCAAGAAATAATGTAGGGCGCCTGGGTGGCTCAGATGGTTAAATGTCTGCCTTCGGCTCAGGTCATGATCTCAGGGTCCTGGGATCGAGTCCCACATCAGGCTCCCTGTTCCTTGGGAGCCTGCTTCTCCCTCTGCCTTTATCTCTCGCTCTGTCTCTCACGAATAAATAAATAAAATCTTAAAAAAAAAAAAAAGAAATAATGTAAACTTGAAGAATTTACCACTGAAACATTCCCCCGCACTCATGACAGTGGTAGAATGAACTTTTATCAATGCATTTGCATTGGTATATCACGCAGTGACTTTACATTGAGATGCAAATGAACTGGTCTCAATTAAATACCTTTGTTGTGATGTATTTAGACTTGTTCCTTTGACTTCTCTTACTGAACCAAAAGAAAATAAAGTAGTAAAGTAGTATTTCTTCCTAGTGACGTGCCTATAAAAACAGGAAGGCAATTATTCTTTTATTTAACTCTGGTTTTGGACACCTCTGAATAGTCGTTAAGTTTTTCTTTTCTGAATAGAGGAGCTTTTACAAATATAGAGAACCATAATTCACTCCCAGGCTGTTCAATTCAAGAAAACTACATTGGTTTAAAAAAACAACAACAACAACAACAACAACAACACTCTATTTCTCAGGGCCATTTATGTGAAGCTCATGCCTCCAAGCGAGAATTGTCACTCGGCTGTGTAAATGTTGTGACTTGACGCTGTCTTATCCATTTGAAACTACTTTTATCAAACTTTGGAATTTTCGACCCCTTTTTACTGCCAGGAAAAGATTAGCTGGTGCTGTACCATCCCTCTTTCCAATTTTTCAAGCATTGGCTGGGGATTTAAAATACTGTTGGAAGGAACTTGGCTGTTTGTCAGGGTTATTTAATGACTCCTGCTGAAAAGTGAAGAAGCTATGCTCCTGAGGAGTATGAGAGACACAGATTAGCTGCTTGGGCTTTGTGTTGGAAGCAGGAACTGAAATTAACGTGGCCACCAAGTAAGGCGCTAACCACAAGTTGGTCATAAAATGTTCTGTGAGTTCCTCACCCCATGATTTTCTGCCATTGCTTCTGTTTCCCCTCTATCTGGACCTGCCTCAGGCCTTTCATCTGTAGGATGATTTCCGAGGGTCTCTTTTAGCTCAAGAATTCTGTTATTCAGCACGGAGAACTGAAGGCAGTCCCGGTGGGTTTTATTTCCCCGCAAGACGATTTGTTATGTATAATGATTCGGGCTATCTAAGCTAGAAATATTGCTAGGTGAGGCCAGTTAGGAGGTGTAATAAAATAGCAATAAATCCAAATTTTTAAAGTAGAGTCGAGTCTCTCTGCAGCAACTTTACAAAACACCCAAGTGAAAAAATGATCCGGAATTGATCTTTTCCACTTTGTCCTTACATGGCTAATTAGACAGGAGATGCGCGTCATTCCTAGCATTTTCATTCGAGTGGTTGCTTTTGCCTCTTTGCCGTGGTCAAAGAGACAGTGTAAGAGCTCTGGCTAGTCCGTGTCTACTTAAAGAAATAAAACGTTTCTCAGTGAAAAATGATAATTAGTAAACGCCAAACAGATCGGAGTTCAACAGGGAATGAGCATGGATGCCCGACCTCGCAAACTGCCTGGGGACTCCGGCTGCCCATCACCGTGACAACGGGTGGGGCCTGCACCCGCCTTGTATGTGCTTCCCAGCGTGTACGCAGCGCCGCTGCAAGAGGTCAGTTTGGGTACTATGGTCACATTTTAAAAAGAGAACCGTAATTATGACCTCTAATTATGTACAGTTATGCCTGCTGAGTTAAAGATAATGGCGCCTCCTGCTTGGAAGTATAAGTTAATTGCCTTGAGGGGTCAGGAGGGTGCTGACCCCTTTCCCCACCCCGCGCACACCCCCCCCAACCTCAGCCAGGCATGCACCATAAGACAAAGTAAATTGGGCCTGCTGTGCTTTATCACGCTGTTTAAGCATCAGGTTTAAGCACTGTTTAACTCTTAGTCCTGCGGAAGGTCAAATTTAACTCGTGTTCAAGAGGGAGATGAAACTTCAGTGAGCCTAGACTTAGTTAGCCTGGATTCCCCGGCGGCCTTCTGGGAGCCCAGCATCACCTGGAGCTCCGTGTCATGGGCCATATTTTTGTTCATAAAAGAGCATGTTCCACATCTGCTGCAGTTGGTCTGGTACATTTTACCATTGTTTTGGGGTTTTTTTTCTAACTATTTAAACTTTTTATTTGGAACATTTCAATATACATTGCAAAGAATAAAACAATAAACCTCTGTCACCTTTCACCCGACGATCAGTAAATCCTGGCCAGATGTGGTGCATCTGTACTTCTCCCACCACCTTCCACCCCCAAGTAATGGGGATTCTGGATATCCCTAGATATTGTATCATTTCTTCTGTATATATTTCAGTATATAGCTCAAAAAGACAAGAAATATGTATTTAAAAAGAAAAAAAACGGTCACGGGGTGCCTGGGTGGCTCAGTTGGTTAACCATCTGCCTTTGGCTCAGGTTGTGATCCCAGGGTGCTGGGCTCCCTGCTGGTGGGGAGTCTGCCTCTCCCTCTCCCTTGCTCCTCCACAACACCCCCCGTCCCCGCTCATGTGTGCACGCACTCTGTCTCCCAAATAAATAAAGTCTTTTTTAAAAAAAAAGCACAGTCACAGTATCAATAACACACTTTAAAGTTTGTAATAAATTGCTTAGATCTTAAAAGTTCTCATTACAAGGGAAAAAAATTGTAACTGTGTGAGGTGATGGATGTTAATTTACTGTGGTAAGTTTATTTTTCATTATTATTTTGCAGTATATATCAAAACATGTTGTATACTTTAAACTTACACAACAATGTGTAAGTCAGTTGTATCTCAAAACTGGGGGAAAATAATTCCTTAGTAATTCATCAGTGTTTACTTTTCCCCAGTTGCTTGTAGGGTTTTTTTATTTTTTAAGATTGATTTATTTATTTGAGGGAAAGAGAGCATGCGTGCGCACAAGTGGGAGGGACAGAGGGAGAGGGAGAAAGAATCTTCAGCAGACTCCATGCTGAGCGCAGAGCCCAACACGGGGCTTGATCCCACAACCCTGAGATCATGACCTGAGCCTTGGTCTATCCCTTATGTCTCTTTCAGTCTTTTGACTCCCTTCCATACTTAACTGTCCGGTCTGTCATTTTTTCTCGCCACTGCTGCTGTATAAGAATTTGGGTTGTTCTGTAGAGTTTCCTACAGTCTGAATTCTGTGGATTCAACTTGTGTTGTCATTTAACTTGTTCCTTTGTCCCCTGGATTTCCTATAAATTGGGTATTAAATCCAGAGCAGGGTTTTTCAACCTTGGCAACTGATGTTTAGGGCCAGATAATTCTTTGCTGTGGGGGGGCGTCGTATACATGGTAGGACGTTGAGCAGCGTTTCTGGGCTCTACAGCCTAGATGCTAGTGGTGTACAGACCCAGACACCAGTCACAACAATCGAAATACCTCCAGACATTGCCAGGTGTCTCCAGATGGAACACTTTTTGGGGGGCAAGATTACTTCTAAGTGGGGTTTATACCTCTGTCAGGTGATACATTGTATCTGCTTGTTTCTTTTTTGGTGATTTTTTTTTTTTAAAGATTTTATTTATTTGACAGAGAGAGACAGCAAGAGAGGGAACACAAGCAGGGGGAGTGGGAGAGGGAGAAGCAGGCTTCCTGCCGAGCAGGGAGCCCGACGTGGGGCTCGATCCCAGGACCCTGGGATCATGACCTGAGCCGAAGGCAGACGCTTAATGACTGAGCCATCCAGGCGCCCCTCTTTTTTTTGTGATTTTAACAGCTATTGGTTATCACTGCTTAGATAAATTAATTCATTAGGGGCTTAATCATTCCTTTTTCATGTATTATCTAGAATACTTTTTAAAAAAAGATTTATCTATTTATTTTAGAGAGGGAGAGAGAGAGAGAGAGAGAGCATGTGCCCCCAAGGGAGTGCCAAGGGAGAGAATCTCAAGCCGACTCTGTGCTTAGCGCAGAGCCTGACTTGAGGCTTGATCTCATGACCCTGAGAACATGATCTGAGCCAAAACCAAGAGTCAGATGCTCAACCAACTGAGCCGCTCAGGCTATATAGAGAAATATCTCCTCAATCACTTAGCTCGTTCAGGTATATTTCATATAAGAAAGGCAGAGCAATTGCTTGTTTCTTGCTTTCATCAGTTTTCAAAGAATGAGTCAGTTCCTTAGCAATTCCCACAGGTTTTTTAAATATCATTACAAACTATCGGGTGGAAGCATTTTTGATGTATTTCAATTTAATGCAGGTACCACCTTCATAGGAATTCAAACCCAATGGAGGGCCTGCAAGTAGGATCCTAAGTGCTTTAGACATGAAGTCTGTAGACTTCGATAGTGTCCTCATTTTCTAGTGCAACAAGGTGTTCTGGGCTTATTATGTATATTCCCTGCTCCAGACCAGTTTCTTTTAAGTGGGAAATGGTAGAGACTACAGTCTGTTGCCACTAGTAATTTTAACCATGTAGTTCTTCTGTTTGCTGTGGATCTCAGACTCTACCCAAATATTTGTAGCACCCTGATAGTATGTATAGCTTCTTAGATGAGTTTCCAGACTACTCAGAAGTACATCCTGTTTGCCTATAACCCTAAGCCCCTCTGGAGACTAAGACAAATGTTTCTTTGGCTTTTGAAGTTAGTGTTGCAGGCTAGACCACAGTATATGAAAATATTAAGCCTGAGCTAACCACAAGGAGGCCTTTGTGGTTGATCGTGTGGTAGGTTCTAGAAGTAGCAGAGCCTAGAAACTAATCAGTTACCTAGGAATGAATGAGACATCCTTGAAAGCCCATTTCTTGAGGACCAGAACACCCTTGATTGAGGCAAGCTCTTGATCAGGTCTTGACAGTCTGGTAGAGTTACCGTCTTTATACTTTGCCAACCCTCTCTGGCAGCGCAACAAGCGAGAAGAGGTTCTTCCTGGTTCCTTTTCATTCTACTCGGATACCTGAAGTTGTGGCTCACTCTAGAACGTGTGGCCACCGGCGGCCCTCCATGTATCTTCTGCTCTTGAAGCCAGCATCCTTCCTAAACTGAGAATCCAGTGACAAGAAGAATTCCTCCTTTTTCCCAGAATGCAAGTAAGGCAGGCTTGTTAGAAGAGAGATCTTGTTCCAGAAGGTGAATGATCACCAGCCTCCCACAGGGACTACAGAGAGGGGTAAGAGTGCCCCTACTGACAAGGGAGGTCGTCTCTTTGACAAGACGCTATGTATGCACAAGAAATGATTAGAAGATAACCCACGGTGGGTTACCGGGCACAGTGGGAGCTCTGGGTGTCCAGGGAGGGAGAGACCATTGGGGCGGTTTGCAGAGGAGGCTTCACGGCGGAGTTGAATTTGGCAGAGCCAGACACTGCCTGTCCCCACACACTTGGGCGTAGCTGCCAGCACCCCACGAACCCCCACCCGATGAGTACGGTACCAGATGACTAGTTCTAAAAGTGATTTGGAGCCTTCTCGGCCAGGAGGCACCAGGTAGGTGCTCCCAGAGGGGCGAGGAGCGCTGCTCAGAAGGGGGATACGTGGGGTTTTAGTTCCTTCAGTCCATTTTGCCATCGATTCTATTATCTACGTGCAGAATAGAGCAGACTGCATGAAAAATAACTTTCTAAGAAGACTGTTGAATATGTGGGTTTAGTCGCAGGTGAGATTGGCTCTGTGAAGAGCATTTCTGTTTAAAAAGGACGAACCTTTTAAAAACCAGTTCTTTTTCTTACCTAGGAGGAGCAGAGTGAGAAATAAATACGGGGGAAGGGGAGGGACGAAGGCCTCCCAGCATTTTCTCTCCATCATAATTCGAGCCAAAGCCCAGATTTCTGGGGTGTCTCTTGTGCACCCTGGCTTGCCTCCCTGCACACGCACATTCCCTGGAGCAGTAATCATCTGGGAGGACAGCGGGCTGGTGGCACTGGCTTAGCTGTGCCCGCCTGGCCTCTAAGGGTGGGCCGAATGCCCGTCGCCAGGAGTCTCTCAGTGGTAAGAGCTTGCAGAAACAGGCTTTTTGGGTTTCTTCAGAATATGAACTGGGAAAGACTGGATATGCTTAAAAACAGATCATCAGTTTGATTTCCTCTCTCCTCCTTGACCCTCCCCAAAGCCCTTACTTTGAAAGGACAGTGGCCACTCTGCTCTCTGGCACACCCGGAGCCTGAAGACTCCCAGGCAGGCCTCGGGCTTAGTGAGAATATGCTGAACCCCTTCCTAGAAGAGTCTTGGAAGGGTGGGAGAGCCCCAGGTGCCAGCTTGCTGGCAGTTGATAGACCTTCCCTCTTCTATCTTCTGATAGTCTTTGTGCGGTTTTGCTTGCATCATCCTTGCTGGAACTTTTGTCCTATTGAAAAATGAAATATGCCTCTCATGGTAAGGGAATGAACTCAGTTGCTCTCACGAAGTAACCTGATCCACCAGCTTGTTGGGCTGGCCTGCAAAGCTGTCTCCAGATGGGTTTGTCCTTGCTGCAGCCCCAGTGGGAGCCGACCTTCCCCAACCACACTGTCGCCTTTTGTCACTTTTACCTTAAGAGTCTACCCAGGTCTGTTAATCATACTGTCTGGTGATCGTCATCTCTCTTGATTTTTTTTTTCAAAAACAGGTGTGCCCCAGACACACACTGAAAACCTTTACTTGGCTTAGCATTTGTAGTTCTGGAATGAGTACATAGCATCCAGAAGAGGACATCAGGTTTGGCCTGAACTCATCTCTTTTAAAAGCATGCTTCCCTGACCAAGCTCTTGCCCTCAGCACTTGGGCCTACTTTATTCCACATTATACTCACTTAGTATTTTTATGTACGAGGTGTTTTAACCACTTATGCTATGGGGCTGGAAAGTAAAGAGCTCAAATTTTTTTTTATTAAACACCCCCCCACCCCCCTCACCCCCAGAAAGGGGAACCCTTCAAAGTAGACTCCTTACAACCACAGTACTTGTTTCAGGGTTGCAGCCGTTCCTAGAAACTGTTCTGGAGACTTTTGTGGGAATTGTCTTCAGAACAGATTTCCCATTCGCCCACCAGAAGATCAGCTTACTGCTTTACGGTTAGACTAAATTTTAAACCCAAGCTAATCATTCCCAACCTCCTTACCTTTGAGTTTAGGGCTCTTCCACCCTTAGAGAATGTTGGTATGTCCTTCAGGATTGGGGCAGGCTGGGCTCCTCCGCATTTCTCTTCCAGTAGCACCATGGTGTGCTTAAATTTTGTTGAGTGGGAAACTTAATCCTTTTATGTTGGTGATACCTTTACTTACAGCCTTAATCTTGAATCTGTATGTCCATTTTGAACTGGGTCTGAAAGGAATTGCTGATTATCAGCTTAATGATACTTTTTGTTCTCAACAATGGATGGATGATGCCCATGTGTCTTTGTAGGCAACTGAGTATGCACTATTCAGTGGAAACAGAATTAATAGCCATTATAATATTACAGCCTCCTCAGTGTACCCACTGACTCTGTAACCCCTAAAAGGTTCAGGACATCCCGGGAGCCAGGTTTGAGACAGACAGAGGAAGTTACCCTGTAGGATAAAGGGAAGGTGCTTTGTTGGTGCTTTATTTTTATTTTTCAACTGATATATTTCATAATGTAGGTTGTTTCTGAATAAATGTGTTTCAGAGAACTACACAAAGGTTAAAAAAAAACACCAAGCACCAGATTTGCTTTAATCTTTGTTTTTTCCTAATGTATTTTGGGGGCGGGGTGGAGAGGATTAGACCAGAAAGCATAAAAGACTAAGCATTAAAACTGAGGCCCAGACAGAGCTCAGTGACCAGTAATCCTAAGAATCAGCAGCCGCAGTTCACTTTGGAAGAATAGCCAAGGGGATGGACTGGCAGCATTGAACATCATTCCCTATCAAGGACCATGCTCCAGCTGCCCAAAGGCAGGGCCGGGGTCCTCCGTGAGGCATATATGGACTGCAGTAAGAATTAGGACCTCCAAGTCTGTGATGGGAAATGTGCTTCTGACTCCTTTGGTTCCTCTTTGTATCTGAAGCTCAGGTCTCTAAGGGAGAAAGAGTTGGCTTTCAAGGCCCCACTTGCCCGCAGCTGTCAGTGGGATTGTGTGTGTGTGTGTGTGTGTGTGTGCACGTGCATGCGTGTAGGGAAGGGAGCCTGGTTGTATCTGTATTTCCTTCTAATCTCTTGATAAGATGCCCCAAGCAGGATTTAAATAACTATGTTTTAGTAGTAAATTCTGACTTTCATTGGGAGCAGGGTGGCCAGAAAGCCACTTGCTTTCTGAGACCTAAAGGCATACAGAAGTCCCCTGCCTCCCTGGTGCACTCTTGATCAGCTTCCCGCCTTGGGGCCCTCTGGACGGGCAGAGACCTCCTGACTAGCCAGAGAAAAACCTGAAGACAGTGATGTGAGCCTTCAGCCATCCTGCCCTGCCCTTCACCTCCCTATCGCACTCGGCCTCCCCAGAGTATGACTTCCTGTGGGTTGGCTTCATTGTCCATTTTCTCACACCGCACTGTGGGCCAGGTGCTGGTTCTGCTGCCCTCCGTCTCCCTACACGTGCAAACCTGGCAGACTGGTCTCCCCCTGTTGGCCACAGACACAGGGCACGGGGTGGGGAGAGCCGTTCTGGGGCCGTGTGTCTGATTCAATATGGCAGACGTTTGTGCAGAAGGCACGGGCTAAGCTTCAGTTCTAACGTGTCTGTCTGATGACCGTCTACTGTCAGACCTGGGAAAACCAATGCTTCCATGGCCCCTTGTGAAATTCTTGTGAGTCAGCGTAATACATACATTCCCAGACAAAGTGAGCCTTGTGTTAGCAGTTCTCCCCTCCAGTTCTTTGTTGCTTGTGTCTTAGGGAAGAAGGCAACTGCAAGGCAGGCAAGCAGCTGATTTGCGCCTTGGAATTCTGATGTCAGGGTCCTGAGTGATCGTTACTGTCACTAACACACCTGCCAGTGTCACTCCGAGCTGGGACCTTTGCTTCTGGAAAAAGAGGCTTTGCACGTCTACCCAGTTGAAGACAGACCTCATGGAAGATGCCGTGCAAGTGGAAATATTCACTTGTCAGCACCAGCAAGCCTGCGCCGCCGGGTGGGGGCCAGGCTGCCCGGAGAACAGCTAGAGCTGTGGGAGAGAGCGTGCCGGGGTTGCCTGCAGCCCTGTGACCTTGACTGGAGGAAGGAAGTGGCTTCCAGGGTGGGGACTGGGCAGGAATGGATCTTCCCGTCGGTGGGGAGAACTGGTGGTTGAGGAAGATGAGCTAACAGTGTGGAGAGGGAAAAGAGGGCTAGAGATGGTTGCCCTGGGGCCCCCCAGTGCTCTTGCCAGTGGCGTGCCCTGTCTGTCCTCTGGTGCTCTGACTGCCCTGCCAGCTTTTGGTTCCTGCCTTGGGGATCTCTGGGCCTGGTTCTGTCACGGGCTTCTCCTCTGACATCCTTAACTGAGACATGAGTGTGGCCATGTCTCAGGGCTCTCGTAAGAGCCCCCATTCCAGGTGCCAGCTCAGTGGTGGACTTTGGCTCCATCCCTGGTTCAAGAAGCCAGGACCAAGCAGGAGGTTATCAAACCAGAGTCTAGAGGGCTTCAGCATTAATTCCCTGTACTCCTCCCTCCCAGTGTCGGAAGCCCCTTTCCAGCGTCCCCGGATGTCTCCTCTGCCCCTGGCTGTGGGTTACAGCTTCTCTGCCTCTCCAGGGAGGCAAAAATCAGAGAACGCAGTAAGTGGACCTACAACTGAATGAGGTGCCAAGGGAAAGGCACCTGCAAGGAATATAGTTTCTCATTCACCTGCAAGAAGTTAAAAAAAAAATTTTTTTTTTTTTTACCCCATCACATACAAGCAGCTGCAGCACAGATTAATCAGCCGAACAGAACCAAACCAGAACTCCTTCCTTGCCTCTTAAAAAATGGTTCTGACTCCTAGGACAGAAGTCATACCCTGTTCTGGGTCTCCTGTCACCTTTACCCTGGTCTTCAAGTTCTAGAATTTTAGACCCTTTGTACTGTTACCCTGGATCCATATGGTTCCTTTCCATTTGCTCCCAGGTGGCTGCTAGAAAAACTCCCAGCAACTGGTCACAGACATTAAAGAGGTAAACATGCATTCAGTAGGGAAATTCAGAGTGTTGGATAAAAGAGGTATTGGAGTGGCGGTTGCCAGAGGGGCGGGGTGGACCCTCCTGTGCCCCCAGGAAAGGGCTTGGAAGCACAGATTTGGAAAGGTAGACGATGAAACGCAGACCTCTCAGGAGCGCAGAAGCAAAGGGGACATTTGAATGAAGACACCCAGCAGACATCCAAGTTAAAGCGTTTCTTGTTGTCCAGAGAAAACATGCAGGAAGCATCTGCCGGGCGGAGTGTCAGTGAGCTTGCTTTTACTTTTCAGTGATTGACTCAGAGAGAACCCTTGTCATCTGACTCCCAGCCCAGGGTGCACCCTGAGCTCTGTACTTAATCATCCAGAACCTTTTCCTCAAATCCCCTTCCGCATGAAATGGAATTAGGGGCAATAAATGGGCAATTTACACAAGTTAGAAAGAGAGCTGACTTGGATAAGTGCGTTCCTAATTCGCAGAGTTGATGGTGACGCTGCTCCTCAGAGCTGATACATCCCTCCTCTAGAGTTCACCAGTCACTGCTTTTAAGCTGAGAAAGAATCAGATGTGTGAATGGGAGCCTAATAATACTTCAGATGCACTTATTGATCATTCATCCCCTCCCCCCTCAGCTTAATTTAGATTCTCTTTTGTTGTGAAAACAACTCTTAGGTTCAACTTGCTTGTTAGTTTCAACTTGCCTCATTTCTTCAGAGTAGCAGGAGTTTGGGGTTTTCTTGGACTCCCGTTTTTTGGAGAAGGGACACTCTTGGTGTTCTCTAGCTCAAACTTCTATCATAAAGATGATTTTTAAAGTCACCACTTGGAGTCAATCTTTGCTTGAGGTTTTTATTCCCTAAAATCCCATCCGTTGTGAAGGTTGTCCACTGGGCTTTGTGGTGCCACTTCCCCACGCCCCCATGCCCCATCTGTCTGTGTGAACCCCTCAAATGTTTGCATTTCCTACCCATGGTGAATACTGCGTCTTAAGAACCTTTGGCCAGGGGCGCCTGGGTGGCTCAGATGGTTGGGCGTCTGCCTTCGGCTCAGGTCATGATCCCAGGGTCCTGGGATCAAGTCCCACATCAGGCTCCCTGCTCAGCGGGGAGCCTGCCTCTCCCTCTGCCTCTCTCCGTCTCTTATGAATAAATAAATAAAATCTTAAAAAAAAAAAAAAAAAAGAACCTTTGGCCAACAGGGAAGTGAGAGAAATATTCGGGATAAATGATCTCAGTAGATCTACCAGTGCTTCCCTGAGCTGCTACCGTTGAGATCAGAAGCTGCTGTTGGAGATTCCTTGATTGATTTCAACAGTGGCCAAAGAGTGCCACGCCCTACTTCGGTGGTTTCAGAGCCACAAACATGGATATCCTTTCTCTTCGCCTAGGCCTAGGGCCTTTGCAAAAAGGAAAAAAGAAAAAAGCAACAACAAAATAAATTTCATATCCATTTATTTTTGATGTGTACTGTTTGAGATCATTTGATTCAAAAAACCTGCTTTTCTTGACCACAGCACCTGTACATGTAAGCTTAGTACAGGGTTTGTCAACCTCAGCCCTGCTTACATCTTGGACTGGATAATTCTTCATGTGGGGGGCTGTCCTGTACACTATAGGACATTGAGTAGCAGCATCCCTGGGCTCTACCCACGAGATGCCAGGGGTACCCTCCACTCCTGCCCAGTCATGACAATCAAAAATGTCTCCAGACACTGCCGTATGCCCTGGGAAGGAAGAGGTTCAAAACTGTCCATGATGGAGAACCACTTACTTAGTATATGGCATGTGCATAAATGAAATCAGGCAGATCCAGAATCCCCCCCCGCCCCCCGCCCGGAAATGTATACCTTATTGGGATTTTTTTTTTTTTTTTTTTGCTTGCTTGTTTATTTTCATCTATTTCTTGTCTCCTTGGCCCTAAAAGTTATCCCAAGTATTTTTTCTCCATTTTCATGGATTAACCAAATACTTTCGGATGTGTCACTCATGCAGAGTTGCAGAAAGTGGATAAAGATATTTCAAAGCAGAGAGATCTAGTGATGTTACAGGTGATAACAGACTTCTGGGGAGCACGGTCATCCTCAGTGGACTTCTTTGGATGGCATCCATATGCCCTTGATTTGCTACTACTAAAGTAAAGTTGTTCTTCACCTTTCCTACACAACAGACTCCTCTGGTGAATTTTTGCAAAACTCCCTGTGTCATCTGGGGTGGGGCCTGACTTACGGTTTTCTGGAGTTTCCAGGGGATTCCACCGCACATCAAGAGGTTTATGCCCTGGGGCACCTGGCTGGCTCAGTTGGTAGAGCATGCCACTCTTGATCTCAGGGTCATAAGTTCAAGTCCCACATTGGGCCTAGAGCTTACTTAAAAATGAATGATTTTTACAAAAGTGTTAACTTTCTTTAAAAAAAAAAAAATGGAGGCTTATGCCCTGTAATCATCATCATCATCAGCCTCAGACAGCTGTTGGATAAGCCATACATTAATTTGTTCAACAGCTATTTATCTGGCACCCCTATGTTCCAGGTGCTGGGAATACAGGCTGCAGGGGGTGAGTCCTGCAGTAGGGCTCACTTTCTGGTGGAGAATGCAAGAGAATATGAATACTTTGGTGTGTGCACTTGATTGAAGGAGCATCGGGTCCTTCTGTCCCATAATTTCTGTCCATTTGTGTGTCATCTATTGTTTGGTGGTTTCTTATGCTTCTTGAATCTATTTTATTTAATTATATAAAGATCTTTCACCTTCCTGTAAAACAGTTCAGGTATGATGGGGATGTAGCAGGCAGAAATAAACACGTTAGACCTATGGACAATTAAACCATTTCTAAGAGAATCATTGGTTGTAATTCTCAGGCTTCCCATATGGGAATCTGTTATCATTCTGTTAGATCGGTCAGCTCAGTGATGCTAAGGATGGTGCTCACATTTTGCAGCAGTCTAGGGCCACGAACCAGGGGCTTCCACCTGTCCTTTGTGTTCTTAGTTTGTCAGGATAAGGTGGTCTTGGCAGTCACTTCCCTATGACCCCACATCCCAGAGGAAGGAGAGTGAATGCAGACAGCAGCCACACTAGTAATCCACCAGATGCCCACATCAGGCCAGATGGATTGCTCAAAGCAGACCCCGCAGATGCCCAGAATGACAGGTCATGGCTTTCCAGAAACAGTAGGGTATTCCTCCAGCCTTACTAAGAGCGTTCGCTTTCTCCAAAGGCGTTGGAACAAATAACACCATTTGGTAGGTGCTCCTTGGAGTCCATAGTTCTGGCAGCCACTAGCTGGAAAGGGAAGAGGAAGTCGGGGGACTTTAGAGGCAGAGTAACTATGTGGAATGCGGTAAAAAAAAAACCCATCTGTCCCCTCCCAAGTCTGCAGCCACCCCCCACCATTTTAAAAGAAATGAATTCCATCCCAGCAAAATTAAAGTCACCCGTTAATTAGCCGCAGACCCAAGACTTGACCCGAAGAATCCTTGTGCCTTGACCAGTTCTTTTCCCATCACACCCCCAGACAGAAGGCCTCTTCCCACCTCACCTCGACCCCATCCCTGTGCCCCAAAGAAACCCATCTCTACATTTTGGGAAAATGAAGTGCAATATATATCTTTTCATCTAAAAAGCTGAACCATTGATTCTAGAAACTTTGTTACCTACTCCTCTCACTATAGCGTTAATGTAATTGTGTATGTACCTTCACAAGAAGAGGATTTGAAAGCATTTTTGAGATGTGTGGCCTTTTTTTTAGTCTTGTACTGCCGAGAGGAGGCAATGTGATAAGACGACCACATTAAAGACGAAAATCGAAATGGGACACTGGGAACTGGTCCAGAGGAGAAGTAACATTTGTTACTGAAGCATGAGCAGAGGAGGAAATCTTTTTAATCCGGGTTTGAGATTGGCTCCATTTTAAGGATGGTCCTAACTTCACGAAGCATCCATAATGGCATACTTGTTGTACTGAATTAAGCAGTGGTAAATGACTTGGGGTTTCTGTATGAGGATGCTGAATTAGGTACTTTGGGAAGACTCTCCCCTCCAAAAATAAAGAGGGTAATGCTTCTTTATTCTCCTGTACCCCTCACCCCAGTTCCCCAGGGAGGCAACATGTGAAGGATACTCCTGCCGGGTGGATCTTCATTCCTAGAAAGAGTTCCTGACCAAAATATCTTCCTCTTGTGCTGATAAGCTGGATCGAACAATTTGGGGGGAAGAAAACCTCTCTTTTAAGCCCGGAGAGAATCCCGTGCAGTCATCCCACTGCTCACCCTCCCCTGCATCTAGTGCTGGACCTTTTTCCTTCAGAAGCAGCCGTGCTTCCAGAGCAGAAGCAACCCCTCGCCCCCAAACAGTTGCCTCATCTCCTAAAACCCCTCCGGCCAAAAAACTCCACGACCAGTGTCCTTGATCAAAAGTGTCCTATTCAAAAGCTTCCATCAGAAAGCCTCCCTCATGCCTAAAGATGTAAGCCAACACTGACCTCTCCTGACCGTGGAGAAAGGACTCTTTCAGGTGTGCTCACAAAAAATAGCAAGTAGGGGTGAGCCCCAGAGAGGTTGAGGAAGTAAGAGCTGTGAGCAGGCAGAGAAGGGAGGGAATGGGCCACGCTGCATCCTCTGAGGGAGGGGGACGCGGGGAAGGAGAGGGGGTTTGCTGTGCTGAGGCCGTGTCTTCAGGGGCTCAAGTTTGGTAGGGAACAGCAGCGTGCTGGGCACAGGTTCCAGATGTTTCGTCTTTGCTCTCCCAGTAGTCTGCAGCCTAAAGAAAAGAGAATGTCAGTCCAAACAGTGTGGCTTGTTTTTATGCATGAAAAAGTCACCACAGAAAAACTTTAGACAACGTGCACGCATCTGAAAGGTTGCCAAGATGTCTTATCTAGTGAAAACTTGAAGAAAAAAAATGCAGAAAAGTATTTTCCACATAAACCCCTTTTTTAAAGAGTCGGTACGTGTGCATGAGTATAAATACCTCCCATTGGTGAGCTCCCCTAAATGTCTGTATTTGTATAGCCAACTTCTGGACATCTGTAGGAGAAAATGTGAATCTGGGAATGGGTCTGTGGGGAAGACATTTATTTCTCAAATTATATCTACCTCATGTATATTTTAACGCACTACCTTCATATTTTCTTAAAAAGGGAAGAAAACTAAGAAATAATAGGTAGATGAATAAGCATTGTAGCATCTCTTTGGAGAGGAGAGACAGCAGATTGTCAGCTCAAGCACACACAGGACGTCAGGGTGTGGTGAATATAAGGACACGGCAGGTGTTTAGCAGCAGGTCCTAGAGAGCTTTTTCCATAGAAACGTGGCTGACCAAATCTCTCAGGCTGCCTGGTGTTCCCCCAACCCACCTGTAGCCCAGGCAGGTCTTCCTGGTGTTGATCTGTAATAGGAGGTCTGTGCTTCACCAGCCTACTGGATGAAGAAAGTTCTGGTTAGTGAGTTCCATTTTCATTTCCTGTAAATCTGAGTATGGAACCCAGATAATGTTACACTAACGCATGAGACTCAAAACGAAGCTGCTCAGGAGGGAAATCTTTGCAACTTTGGGGTAGGCTAAGATTTCTTAGTTGGGGCAAACAAAACCCAATTGAGTTGTAAAAGAAGTTCATAAATTGGACTTCATAAAAATGTAGAACTCAGCTTATTAAAAGACACTATTAAGAAGCTGAATAGATAAGCCATGGGCTGAGAAAAAAATATATCTCACAAAGGACTTCTATCCAGAATGTTTAAGGAACTTTACAACTTTACAGTTGGGTTAAAGAACCCAATTAAGCAGTGGTCACAAACTTGAACAGAATGTTCACCAAAGAAGATACACCCGTGGCCATTAAGCACATTAAGAGATGCTCAACATCATTTGTCATTAGGGAAATAAAGATTAAAACCACAGTGAATGACCACTACACAGCTGTGAGAATGGGGAAAATTTTAAAAGCTTGACAGTTTCCAGTATTGACAAAAGTGTGGAACAACTGGAATTCTCATACATGGTCCAGCCTCCTTGGAAGAGAGTTCGTTGGTCCCCTGTAAAGTTAAACATGCTCTTCCCAGCAGTTACCCAAGGGAAGTGAAAACATGTTCACCAAAGATAGATGCAGAAGTTCATAGGGGCTTCTATAAGATCTCAAGCTGGAAACAGCCAAAACGTCCATCTATAGGCTCACGGGTAAACAAAGCATAGTTCTGTCCAGACAGCAGAATATGGCTCAATAATGGAAGGAATAAGGAATGAGCTGCTGGTGCCCCATCAGAGAGAGAAAGAAAGCAAACCAGGATTTGCCCCGGGCAAGGGCAGGTAGGACTGCAAGGGGTACAAGGAAACTTTGGGGTGATGGAAATCTGTATCTTGGTTGTGCTGTCTGTCTTCATTCTGGTGATGGTAACCCTGGTATAAAATTCATCAAACTGTACACCCGGGAAGGTGCTCCCTGTGTCTCCCTGGGGACTGGGCAGCCCCTCCGTGGTGTCAGCATGCACACAATGAACATAGAAGGACATTTTCTCAGACCATTACACTACACGTGTTTGCTAATTCCAACTGCCAAGGTGTCAAGAGGAGGGCATTCCATGCCTTGCCTTCCCTTCCATTCTGCCCACAGGGCTGCATGTTTGGGCGTATACCACACAGGAACTGGTCCATGCACAATGAAGAGTAGGGCCGTAGGAATTGATCATGAACGAGAACACGACAAGTCTGGGTGTGGCACCTTCGCTAAATGCCTGGAGACCAGCGGGAGGGCCAGGGTGGCGTGGGAATGTTTGTCTGTGGAGGCCTCAGGCATGGCAGGTCTGGTCTGGTGGAAGGAAGGAAGGATTGGGGGACTTGTCCTAAAAGTCCTGTTTTCACTTAGTTGATGTGTTGATCTGGCTCAGCTGGGATGGGGGAGGTGGTCGTGGTGATGTTTTGTGGGTCTGAAGCACTTTCTTTGTTGCCCCTTAGGTTCTGCGAAATTCATGTGGGTGTTGATGGTGCTCTTTTCTTTTGAAGGTTCTCCTTCTCTTCCTTCTTTCTCCTTTCTTTCCTTATGTCTGTCTATGGCCCTTTGCACCTTCCTCCTATGGTCCCGTGTGTTTTTGAAGAATAAAGAACCACTTTGTTTCATTTTCTGGGGAAATAAATAGGAAAAGACTCCTGATTTTTTTTTTTTTTTTTTTTTTTAACCTATATTTCCTCTTGTTCTATCCCCATCGAACCTCCTGGTGGTTGAGGGAAAGTCTGGGTAAGAGTCACTTGGGGAGGCGGGGGCCATGCAGCCAGGCCAACCCTGGGTTGCCCACCATACTTATGTTCTTGAAGACGGTAAGGAACCTTTGCTCTGCCGAGAGCCAGGTGTGTTTTCTCAGTCCTGAGAGGGGAAGGGGGTCTTTCCAAAAAGAGGGAGTGGGAGAAGGCCTCAGTCCCTCCACAGCATCTTCCAGAAGCTATGAGCCCTGCTTCTTAGCCACAGGCCGTGTGGGGGACAAAGGCACAGGAATAGCAGGAACCCTGGGAGCCGTGAGAGGGGCCTTAAGTCTTTCAGTTCAACTAACATGTATATATATATTTTAATATCAGTGGGGAGCGATGACTGTTTTAGGAATTTCACCCCAGGAGTTGCCAAATAAGTTAATTTACCTGTTTCTCACACAATATACTATTAAAACAAACCTTCACTCCATCATTGAGTGTAAGTAACGGACCTCCTGCAGGCAAAATCGAAAAAGGCCTGTGGAGTAAAGTTCCTCCCCCCACCCCCATCACCTGTTTTTGAGACATTGTCTTCTAGAACAAGCATCATCCTTATTATTAATTGCTTGTGGGGCTTTATACTGCATCACGTTACTCCCTTGGAATTAAACTGCACATATAAAGTATGAAAAATGTACTTTTTTAAACAGTAAAAAAGTCATTTCCTCGCGTAATACCCAAAGTAAAGTGCCATGGAGCCATTAGTAGTAAATTGAATTTTTTGGTATGTAATTTGTACAAAAAGTGACAAGTGTGAGCCCCCCTGTCCCCCCATCATTAGTCACTGGGTTTAGCGGACACCGAGGTAGTAGTCTGCAAGGGCGGGCATTTTGATGTCGACTTCAATTGCACACTTCATTTATTTGGACGGGGCACAGGCGGCAGCTTCTGTCACGAAGCAGCACCGCACTATTAGCGAATTTCGCCCCGGGGCAGCTGGGACGCCGCGCTGGGGCAGATGTTCTTTTCAGCCTATTCAGTGACCATTCTTGGGGGTTGTTTACTGTTGCCATGGCAACTCTCATTTCCATGGCAGCGGCACTGCTGTTTCTCAGAGGAAAATGAATTTAGTTATAAAAGGATAATATTTTTCTCTGTCTCTATATAACCTGCCATCTGTCAACTCGTGGATCAGTAAGGATTCAGAAACCTATTAAGAATTAGAGCAACAGAGTGAGGAGTATTTTTTTTTTTTTTGGTCCCATATTAAAAGCAGTAATAGATGTGAAAGCCAACATTGTGCCCTCGACATCGTAACTTTAATTTTTTCTTTATATTTTAAGTGCTTTTTTTTTTTTTTTTAATGCCTTCACCACCTCTACCACCACTATGCGCGCACACACAGTCTCGGAAAACATAATTTACATTCTGCTGACAGATGGAAATACCCCGACGTCTTGTGTGTATCTTACTAGATGCAGGTATATTTAGGGCTGTCTCTTGTTGGTGCTGTGAGCTTCCCCAGTTCATCAAAGATTCCTAGAGCTAAACTTCCTGTTGTCACCCCACTCCCCTACTCCCAGGGGAGCAAGCACGGGGCTGCCCAGGTCAGCAGCTTATCAGGAACATACAGTGCCAGTTACGAAATTAGCAAAATGAGGAGGGACCATGCTTTGTCTGAAAAACTTACCAACCTGCCCCTTAAATCTCATTCTAGAATACCTTTCTTCCTCCCAAATCCAAATGGGAAGAAAGTCACCTTTGGGATTAGCTCATCTGGTTCCTGGATTTTTTTTTTTTTTTTCTCTGTTGCTTTCATAAACTGTGACTTGCAGGGGGAAACACACACACACCGGCCCCGTTGTAAATAATGTTGTTTATTGGTTGATTTTTCCAGATCCTGACATTGACGCTGCTGGTGCCATGATGCTTTTGAATGCTCTCCCTGAGATACAAGCAGGTTGTGAGTAGATATGTCTATAGCCTACGGCACCATAGTTCGTGAACTTAACCTTCTCACTTATATACCGGGCCATAGGAAGAACTAATGCTCAAGTAGAACTTCCCTGGTAGAATTACTTTAAAACTACGTCAGTGCACAATTACATGCATATGCATACAAACATGCAGCCATGCATATGTGTGAATGAATGCATAGGTGTGTTTCCAAGATGACAAAGGTTTTCTGTAATCTTAGGGCTTAAGACTTGGGAGGAAGGGAAGCAGAACCCATAATGAGTCCCAGTGGAGAGAACTTGATTTCTCCTGCACTAGTAGTTCCTGTGAGTTGGTAGTTTCTGCTAGACAAGGCTATATGGGGCCAGCTTAACAGTTTCTAGAAATTTCTTTCCCTTCTGGGACCTCATTAATAGCAGGCTACCATTTTATAGCTAGAGAAGAGAGCTGGCAAGGTGGGTGTGCAGGAGCTCAGAGTGGCCTTGAAATGGACCATGGGTGCCCCCAGGTGTCCTCCCCACCAGCCTTCCACGCTGTCATAGAGAAGGGCAGGCTTCACTTAGCTAAGCAGGGCTCCTGTCTTCACCTTCTGTTGGCCATTGAGCAATGTCAAGCTTGAGACCGCGTTCTTCCTCCCTTGAACTTCTCTTCTATCCACCGCCTCACGTTTTTTTCCCACCTCTGGAGCTAGATTACCGTGATTTTAGAAAGGTCTTCTTCCCGAGTGATGACTTTAAATGGAGAGATCTGTCCCCTCGTCCTACTGACTTGAATCTAGTTCCTCTACATTCCGCACTTCACCCCCAGCCAGAACCCCGTTGGCAGATGGCCAGCTCACTTGCCAGGGTCTGCTCAGGACCTCGCTGCATCGCAGCCTTCCGTTGACGAACGCACTGGTCGGAGATGATAACGTGACACGGCAGACCCCACCACGACACCCTCCAGGGGCTGGTGCCTGCCTGGCTCATTCCTAGGGCTGGGTCTTCAGCTCATTGCGGCCTCTGGCTCCCTGAGGGCTGCATGGCCTCCTGAGTCAGGGAAATCCCTCATGTTGGAGAACATCCGTTCTTGGGTGCTTTTGTGAATAGCAGACTGATGTGGAATTCCACAGCATCCTTCATAGCCCTCCGTGGGTCACAGCCTTCCCCAGAGCTTTAGGAAATTTGACTCTATCCTTTGTCCTTCCTTCTTTTAAAAGACCCAAGAGATGCGGCCACACATTCTCAGGAGAGACTCATCCCTCTGGCAGGGGCTACCATTACCTGCTCCAAAAGGTGCCAAGTTCCTGTTCTTTCTCCTGATCTAAACTCAGATTACCAGCAATTGAAGTGTTAGGTTGCCCACCCCGCCGAAAAGCACACACCACTGCTAAGTGCTGGTATAACTAGTACAGTCCAGTAACTAGCAGTTACCCTGTGATGTGGGTTTTGTTTTTTTTTAATTTATTTGAGAGAGAGAGAGAGAGAGCACATGAGAGGGGGGAGGGTCAGAGGGAGAAGCAGACTCCCTGCTGAGCGGGGAGCCCGATGCGGGACTCGATCCCAGGACTCCAGGATCATGACCTGAGCCGAAGGCAGTCGCTTAACCAACTGAGCCACCCAGGCGCCCTGTGATGTGGTTTTTAAATGATGTTTGAAGTGACAGAGAAATTCAAAACAAAACAAAACAAAAAACTCTGTTCTCAGATGACATGACAGGAAGAGTACAGACCAGATTGTAACCAAGTTATGGTCTGAAAGGGCATCCAAAATCAGGCTGCATAACTTGTCATGAGGAAAGCATACTTTTTTCATCAGAGCTGTGCAAGATTCAGCAGCATCTTCCTTAGCTCCTGGCCACTGTACACAGTGATCATTGGCTTCGAGAGATGCTTTTGATGAACCAGAATAATGGAGTTAAGAGAGAAAGAGGCAGGGGGATTGGTCATTAAGGGATTCCCAGCAGCTCCCATAAAAGCCCATTATTACTGAATTCTTGAGCACAGGTAGAAGAGAAACAGGATTGATCTTGATTAGTTGACAAATTAATGGTTTTTAATGTTCTCGTGGCTAAATGAACTTCTCCCCACTCCCTCACTATAACACTCAGACTATAAATAATTATTTTTTCAAGGTATCCGTAGTCTTACTTAACATGAAAATACTGAACTCGAGTTTTGAAAGCTCAGTGTTTATGTGTTGAAGCTATAGGGTCGTTTTTAGAGGTCTTTCTTCCCACCTTGGTCTTAACCACTGTTAGAAATCCAGCCTCAGCCTTCGTGAAGGTGCCACGCCAAGAAGGGGGCTCCAGGTCCTTACAGGAAGGAAGGAACCAGGAGGCCCCCAAAAGTCATGGAAGGAGAGGCCCATTGGCAGGAGCAGCCAAGAAATTGATATTAAGACAGGGGAGAGGGTAGGAGCACCATCTTTGTATTCACCTTCCTGTTTGGCCCCAGTCTCTAGTAAAATCCCCAAGTGGTCCAGCTAGAGCCTGGTCAACAGGCCAGAGTAAAGCCCCTGAAAATGGGACTAGGACTGCAGGAAGGAAGTGAACCTGGATTGAGTGTCCGCTGTGTGCACTTGGGAAGCCAGGCAGCCAGCTGCTGGTCAGCCTCCTGGTAAACCAGTCGGAGGTGTGTGTCTCCACGCCCCGGGGCCTTGGTCTTCTCTTAGCATTTCTTGGCTTCACTCTTCCCCTCCCTCCCCTTGTTTTCATTTTACTTGTGTCATGTTTCTTTTCCTGAGATTCGGTGAGTGCCTTGTGTGGCCGCCATCCACCTGCCTTGGCAGCTTCGCCCGAGGCCTGGAAAAAGTAGGTGATTCCTCACCCAAAAGGTTCCGAGGCAGCAGGCCCCAGCCGCAGTGCTGGGGGATGGGCGGCCCGCCTGGTGGTGTTGGTGTGCATTTGTCCCGGTGTGTGTGTGTGTGTGTGTGTGTGTGTGTGTGTGCAGCCCCCGGCTGGGCTGAGCCGAGCTCTGTTGACAGAGTCTCCTTGTATCCTGCCATTTATACTCCCTCGTTTTCCCCTCTGGGGCTGTGCGATGCCCTGTCTGAACCGAGGCCACCAGCCTAGTCTGTCTGCCGTGGTCATTTCCAGCCGTAAGAGGCTGGCCCGGGTGGCTTGAAAGGCTCTTCCTTTGCCATCGACCTCCGTAGCCGCTCCAATTAAGGTTACCAGATGGTAGCCACTTAGATGGTTTCCTCTCATCCTCCCGGGGCCCAGCCTCTGCAAAGCTAGCTCGGGGCTGGCAGACCAGCCACCATCCACAAGCTGAGTAGATCGTACAAAGGAAGCTCCTCAAGAAGCTGGTGAGAATTCCAGTCAGCCAAGCCCCTTTATCTTTGAGGGGTCCCACACTGCCCCATGGCAGCTCAGCTCCCCACCCCCCGGCCCTGTGTATTGCTTGAGCTGGACTCCCTGTGGGTCCCCTCAGCCTCCCCTGGTGACCTGATGCTTCACTTTCGATGAGGCAGCTGTGTGCATCTAATCCAAACCACAGGCTTCAATGTTTTGTCCCCTCTCCCAGCAGCACCAGTGATGATGTTCCCTTTCCCAGACTTTGCCACTTTGCAGCATGGGGAACATTCTACAAGATGTGCCATTCTGTCTTGCATGCGCTCTAGGACGCTACTTCCAGAAAAACAGCACAGGACATTGCTGCCTCCTTATCTCTTGAACTTTGGATTATGCTCCTAGTCCCATCCACCTACTCTCCCCGCCCCACCCCGTCCTCCCATAAAAGTGGCTACGGAGACTTAATTCCAGCTTCTAGAGTCTACTTAAGTACCTGCTTTGCAGTTCCCCTTTGACAAGCGCTGGGAGTCATCTTTAACCCCAATGGGGGGATTGTTAATGAAGTCAGATCACCATTACACATCTTCAAAGGCTTATATAATCCCTAGTTGGAATGTTCCCAGAGAGGAACTCTGATCATAAACAAAACAACAAAATGGGACAGCAGGTGGGAGGATGGAGGTGGCATTCTGCACCCTGCCTCGAAGTGGGATATGTATCCAACACGCCAGGCACTGGAGAAGAAAGGCAACTGGCACGTAGGCTCCCCCATTCCAGCCCCCTCCCCAGCATCCTTCCAAGTAAGCAGGTGGAAAGGCCGACTTTGGGAAAGGGAAGGATTATCGGAATCACTTGCTGCTCAGCTTATGGCCTCTGGTAGCGTTAGCCAGGGCTGCCCTCCAAAGGCAGCAGTAGGAGCTCAGAGGTTAATTTTAGAAGCTGTGAAAATCAAGGAAGCTGAGCATCAGGAGGGAAGCTGAGGAAACTGGGGTGGGGAAGTGCTGAGGGTGGTGGAGCCCGGAGGGAAGTTTGTCTTGTGCCATCGACATTTTTTTAGGTTCTCAAGGTGATCGCATTTAGATCCTGGTGAGCAGTGCTGCCTGACTCAACTCTGTGTGTGTTCCTGTCTTCCTGGTTAAAAATAAGGAAGTTTAGAGTTGCTCTGTGGCATAAGAGAAAGTGGTCGATCAGCAAGAACTGGGCGCTCTGTGGCTCCTGTCCTCGGCCCCTCATCCCAGCAAATCGAGAATTTCAGACGTGTGTCTTCTTGCGGATAAAAGCTGAACATTGACTTGATCTAACAGAACAGGATGGTGCTGGAGGCCTATGCCTTTTGCAGTGAGAGCACAGACATGTCCAGTTTCTCACTACATACAGCCCTTCCCAGCTGGAGCCGAGGTACCAATCTCAGTGCATTGGGAGGGGTAGGCTGGTTGTAAAGGGGTTGGTCTGTAGGTGTTCTGGTCTACCCTGAGGGTGATACAGAGGCAGAGGAAGGCAAAGAGAGGCATGCTGACAGGAAAAGGGCTGAGGAATGCATTCATGCTCCTTCGGAGTCCTCCACATCCAAGACTAGTTAAATATGGACCTCGGAATGCTTTTCGCGGACATTTTAGACTGGCTGTGATTCGTTTCTCAAGCCTCGTTCCTGACGCTTGGGGATGGAGACAGGAAGGAGGAAAGATGGGAGAATAGTTAAGTGTCACAGCTGGCTTCTGGCAGCCCGTGAGCAAATACGAACACATCGCCATCCCAACATGGAGAGTGTTGCCAGTGAGGAGGGCTGGGAAGTGCCAGGGTTGGCAGAAGCAGCATTCAGTTGCAGCTCATTTGAGAGCAAACTCCAGGAGTCAGGAGAAGAGCCTAGTTTATGTGCCAGGAGTCTTGGTTCAGGAGGTTCAGGAAATAGCTCGGGGAAAGCCTTCTAATGCTGCGGGATAGCTTTGTCCATGAGATTCTCTTTGAAGTGAATACACTTCATTAATCAGGAAGATGTTTTAGGGGGTGAATGCAGAGTTGGGGAGAACTACAAAAAGCATAAAAGGCTGGAAGAACTTCCCCCTGTTTTGACGCACCATCCCCCCCCCCCCCAACAGGTCCTGTTCCTTACAGATATTTGGTAAGAAGATGCTAGAGAGATGGGATGCGATGGTGGAGGGATGAACGAGATGGTGATGATGAGCTTACAGAATGGACCAATTTACATCGGTCTTCCTATTTAATACTCAAAACAATCCTAGGAGCTGTGGGAAACTGAGGCACAGGAAGGTTAAGGCACTTGTCCAAAGCTGCAGAGCTAGTGGTGGGACAAGACTTTGGCGGGGACGGAGGCCATGTTGCCCCGGGCTTGTACTCTTATCCACTGCAGAACACTTCTTCCCTGGAGGCCTAAATGAGGTGAGGCGCATCAATGGACCCTGGTCTCCAGGCTGTGCGCACCAAGGACTGATTTCCTTTCTTTGTTCCGCTCCCTGTTGGCCATGCCCCTGGGGCTTAAAGGTTCTAGGTGCTTGGGCAGAGGACTCTGGGCTTGGGGCAATCACCTTGGGGTTGCTTTTCTCCTTTGATTGGCAGATGACTCACTGACCATGCCAGGTCCAGAGAACCTGTGCTCTAGGACTCCCATCTGCTGTCTTCACTTTCCAGGGCACCCCAGTCTTTGTCCCAAGATTTTAGGTGTTTTAGGCATTCCCCACCCCCACCCCTGCCCCGCCAGGGGCGACTGACACGATTTGCACGATGGGAGCAGAAGTGCCGTTAAGAGCAGCCATTGCTCCTCCAGCTGCACTCTGTGACCAGGAAGACGGCTAAGTTCTTCCAGCACGGTTCGGGTTTGTCTCCCTCAGTCCTTACGGACTTTTGGCTTGCCTGGAATGGAGACAGCACAGGTGGCCTCAGGATGCTCTGAGGATGTTGGTGGTGATATTGATGACTAAGATGTATTTAAACAGTAGTGCCTTTATTAACTCAGTTAAATCTCCACTCTTTGAGCTAAATCCCATTTCTGTCCCCATCCTCTTACTGAAGTGGCTCGCTCAGGCGACATAGGCAGTAAATGACAGAGATGGAACACAGACTCAGGGCCTTCCAGCACCAGAGTCTGGCTCTCAGCCATTACACTCTGGACCACTTCCCTGCTCAGAACCCTTTAATGGTTTTCCCAGTACCCATGGGGCGAAGCCCAAAAGCACCTCATTCCTGCAGGGGATCATATGCTTCAGCAAAATTTCTTTTTGTTCTTGCGCATGTTGTGGTTATTATTACTTCCAGGCCTTGTGTGTGCCATTCCTCTGCCTCTTAACGCCAACTTCGATGGCACTTTCTACAGGAAGCCTTCCCAGGGACCCTTTACTTCAGGTCAGGTGTCTCCATCCTTCCGTGTCTAGAGACCCCCTGCCCCAGCACTTACTATAGTATATTTCCCTTGTCACTTTAATTCTCTCTCTGTCCCGCTTAACTGTGGCAACCCCCTGTCCCCTTCATCTAATACCTAAGCAGGTACTTGGTATGTTAGTCTGTTAATCGATACAATCAGTATATGGGACTATAATAGTTCTGCTGGCGAGAATTATAACTGTGGTATCGATTTTAAATTTTTAAGTTATTTTAACAAGTAGTCGTTTCTATCAGATTTGCCTGCTGTTCTGGATGAGATCCCTAGTAACCGATGTCTTCAACAGTATTATCAGAATTTAACTGAGCCTGTGGCTGTCGGGCCATTTCAAAGAGACTACCATACGGCAAAATAACTGAAAAACCCTTTGCCACAATCCCCAAAACAGACAAACCAAAAACCTCTCTTTTCAAACAACCCGAAGCACCTGTCTACAAACTCCGGAGTTCTCCTGATTTTTGCGTGTCTGTCCTGGGGAATTATGGGCATTTTTCCTCCTGTGTTTTTCTTTTAAAAGTTTTATAATTTTAGTTCCTGTGTTTATGTCCATGATCCGTTTCTAATTAACTTTCATGTATGGCATGAGGTAAGGACCAAGGTTCATTTCTTCCCAAATGGATCTCCAGTTGTTCTAACTCTGTTTCCCCCATTGTGTTGTCTTGATACTTCCACCAAAAATCAAGTTGGCCATGTATTTGTGGGTATATTTCTGAATTCTGTGTTCTTCCTGATCTGTATATCTCTACTGACACTAATCCCACTCTTGTCTCGTAGCTCTATAGGAAATCTTGAAATCAGTAATGTAAGTCAGTTAATATAAATTTTAGGTACTCTTCCTTAGAACTTATCAACTAAGCAAAATAGGATACTTACCCAGAGTATCACATTATACAGGTTTCATGCTTCTAAGATAGTTGGTAAGTCTCCTGTCTCAGATGATCTGCTGTCTGAAATCAGGCTGAGAGTAAGGGACACGGGTTAAGAGTTTCTGATCTAGTTCAGCCTCCTGTCACAGTTAAATATGGTATGAGAATGGGAAGATTCTGGACCACTGGACTGCATTGGCAGTACTGACTTTGGGCACTGGTTTTAATTCTGTCTCCCATCCACCTTTTAGAAAACCCAGTGGCAAGGGCTTTACACAGACCTAGAAAAAAAGGTAGCAAAAATATTAGCAAGAGCCACAGAATTCTCGAGGAATCAGTCTATATAACATTATCCTATATTCAGGAGTGGACATTCATCCTATATGAGGGACCTCTTGTTAAAGGTTTGGAATATTTATGTAAACATGCTCTTAGAAGCCTAAAATTTACAGGATAGAAAGTAATGTTGGGGCGCCTGGGTGGCTCAGTCATTAAGCGTCTGCCTTCGGCTCAGGTCATGATCCCAGGGTCCTGGGATCGAGCCCCACATCGGGCTTCCTGCTTGCCGGGAAGTCTGCTTCTCCCTCTCCCACTCCCTCTGCTTGTGTTCCTGCTCTCGCTATCTCTCTCTGTCAAATAAAATAAAATAAATAAATAAATAAAAGAAAGTCATGTTTGTGTTTTGTAGAGAGTATTCTACTCAATATGGACGTTAAAAACTTAATATCCAGAAGGGTTTTCATTTTTGAATGTATAATTTTCTGGAGCCTTTTTGGTATGGCATTTGTTTGAGAAAGCCTGATTTATCCACCTTGCCTCTGGATGAGACTGTGGGGGGGCTGTATGAACACAGCCAGAGTGGCGGGCTGTATGAACACAGCCAGAGCTCGGGGGACTCAGGATGCTGTTCAGAGAAGGAAGAAGAGATTTCGGTAACTTGCATAAAGTCACACAAGAGGAATTAAGATTAAAGCTAAGACTCCAAGCCCCGCATCAGGGCTCTCACTTCATGAAGCACGCCTGGCCCCGAGGACGCATGGAGGAGAATTGGTAGTACAGGAAGAGTATTGGCTTGAACCAAATGAAACTGTTATTTGGGAGGTCGAAAAAGATGGACTCTTGCGGATTTCCTGTGGTTCCCCTGTTGTGTGACTCCTCAGACAGGTGTGAGGCTCCTGTGGGATTGTATGGAAACGGACGGGATCTGATGTTCACTGGCAAAAAGGTTGGCTTACTGTTGCTCCAGGGACGAGGGTATTTAGGAGAAGGCAGGATGGTGAGAGAACTCTCTGGAGATTTGCTCGGGGGGAAGCTTCGAGAAAGGAGGAAGTGGGCCCTCCAGAGCGGGCTCTGCATGATTCTGAGGCAGGAGCCAGAGCTTCCCTGCCAACCCTCTACCCCACCACACTGAGGAAGGGTCTTTCCTCGGCAGCAGAAATCACTGTGAGCACGAACTGTGTTGTGAGCACTGAGGTGCCAAGAGGCTTTTTGTAAAATCAGCTTTGTTATTATTTTGGCTCTCTTTTTCCCTTGTTGGATTAAGGACAGATAGAAAGGTGTTCTCAGCTTCTGACCATGATCGGAGAAGCATGAGGAAATGCTTTTGTTTGGTCATTGCTATCAGACTTCTGTCAGTGTTCTTGAGATCTTGTTAGGGTCTGACTGGAAATAAAAGCTTATATTTAATAAGCGCAAGCAAATAATGTTTGAAGCCCATTTTTTTAATACTCACCCTTTTTTAAACCAATGCATCAATAATTTGATTGTAAGGTAATGGTCTGACACGGCTGACTGAGCCTCTTTCTTGAGGCATGGTATCTTTCTTTCCCTCTCGGTGTGCATGCGTGTGCGCGTGTGTGTGCACGCGCGCACACGCGTATTTCTCTCTCTCTGTTCACTCTCTATGCCAGTAATACTGTCTCTCTCTTTTCGCTCTCTCTCTCTCTCCTTTGGTGTATCCAGAATTTCTGACTCAACAGAAATCTTAGAAGTTGAACTCATGTGTGGTGTCTTTCCTTTTTGCTTTTCCAGTTCCTCCAGGAGTGATACAAAATGGAGCACGGGTTCTGAGCCGCGGGCTGTTTCCTGGAGTTCGGCCTTTGCCAATCACTCCCATTGGAATGACGGCAGCTGTGAGGTAAGGGAAACACTCTCTGGGCAGAGCCTGCCTAAGAAGTGGGAAGGGCATCATCATGTGTCCCACAGGGTCACTTGGGATGGAGAGGCCCAGCCTCTAAACAGTGAAGACCATAAACCTGGTTTGGGTGTTAGAAAAGTCAAAGTAATTCCCAGGGACCCCAGTCCACGTGCCAGCTTCACCTTCTGGGCTCAAATTATCTTGGTCCCATTGCAGATAAGGAGATGAAGACAAATTAAGCATTTTTGTTCTAAGAAGGTGGGGCAAGGTAGGGGGAAGGAAGTGGTGAGCAAGTTGTTCATTAGATTCTAGGCCAACTGGTATACCTCTAGAATGAACCGCAAAATCCTGTGTGAAAAGTGCCTTGGTAAGTGGGATATAAATAACAGGTGGCATCATTCCCCCTGCTTCCAAGAATCAGGTCAGTTGCCCAAACCACGTGAACTCTTCCTTGGGAAATTGTTTCCCTCCATCCTTCTTACTCCATTGCCAGCCCTGGGTTAGGGTCTCTCACTAGCTTTGACCCCTCAAAGGGGCCAGTGTGGATTAAACCTCCTATTTTCCTGCTGCTTCTCTGCCCACTGCCTCCCACATATCAGCCTGACATCACCCCATTCCTTCTGTCTCCTTGAGCCAAACTTGTTCCCCAGTGTTGGCCCATCTTATCCATTCTGTTGCCTCTGTGTAGGCTTCCCTCAGCCTCCGCGTGCAAATCAGCACCTCCTTCAAGGTCCATCACAAAAACGATTACTTCACAAAGCTTTTGGGAACGTGGCCTCTGAGCCACCCTGGATGGAGTTCTCTTTCCTTTGAAAGCCCCATGCTTTGGTTGCGGCCCTTTGATGGGTGACCCTGTGTGGTAGAATTCCTCTGTGTGTCCCCCTCTGCTCTCGGGTTCGCTTGCTATAGATAGGGCTGGCTCTCACTCACTTGGCTGATGGCTGATGACTCCTCACGTTTGCAGTGTCGGGCCCAGGCTCTCGCTTGGAAGGCCCATCACACTGAGCTGTACCCCTCCATAGCATCCTCTCCTTGCTCACTCTGCACTTTTGGATCAAGTTCGCATCTGAAGGCCATTTTCCTTTCATAGTGTCTCATGTCCCAAAGGAAACCACCCCAGAAGGTCTGTTGGGGGGCCTGAGGGAAGATGCAAGGTCGAGCTCCCTCGTGTGAAGGAACCACGTGAAGCTTTCCCGCTCAATTGTGTCTTGCCGCTCTTTTGGCAAACCAACCTACTCTTGCCAAGGTGGAAGTCCCCCAATCTTCAGGGCAGACACTGGTGTCTAGGATCTGATGAGGAGAGAATTTGTTCGGAATTAGAATAGTAATAAAGTTAGAAAACCACATAGCATTTCCGCTAACCCAACATGGTGATACTTTCCAAAAATAGATGGGGGGATGGGTCTCTCTCTTGTATTTCTCCAGTATCTTCCATGGTTATCTGTAGATCAGTAATTCCTGAGTTCATAAATGAAAAGCCTCTTCTATGAAGCCAAAGTATCAGTGCCTTTGCGTCACATTATGAGAGAGACATACTCCGTTTTCTGTTCTTACTTAAAATCTTTTCAGCCTCACCTCCCACCTTACCTTTTTGGCTGACAGGACTTTGAGACTGTAGACTGTTTCTCGTGGAACAACAATCTATGTTCATTAGCAGATTCCAAGTATAGATTTCAGTTTGTCATCTTGAGCATTCCTTTCAGCCCTTTCCAGGATGGATCTGGATGTGGCTCCAGCCATTCCTCGGAGCAGAGCACAGGAGAGCCGGGCGCACGGGGAGAGAGACGTAAGACCAGGTTAGCCTTCGGCAGGAGCCATCCCCTAATTTTAATTATTATCCTTGTAGCGTATATCATTTCCCATTATCATACATTCTACTGATTAGTACTCCCTAGAGGATCATTTAAAATATTGATTTTCTTTTTTTTTTTTGCTCCTGGTTATGTTCTGGCTGGGGCGATAACAAAGCACCACCACAAAACAGTGAAGTCTTGTCTCTCATTAAAGAGTTGCTGCTTCCCCAGTGAAGGGAGCACCTCACTTTGGCTCTGCCACAGTGAAAGACCACAAAACAGGTTTCAGGTGCAGTCAGGAGACAGAAAGCATACTAGGTGTTCGAGCAGGGAGACTTTCATGTAAAGAACCATCAACCAGGTAGGGAGTTATGAACCAAGTAATGAACCAAGTAACTGGAAGGGTAAAAAGAGAACTCCAGGCATCATGGCGAGAGCAGTTGCTGGAAGCAGCCACATCCCCTCAGGCTAAGAGAAAGGGGAGAGGTTGTGATGGTTGCCCTGCAGAGGTGGGGCTCAGACCTCAGAAGAGGAGCTGGGGGCGGGGATCCAGACCTCTGACGGGTACCGCTCCCCAGGGTGCTGGAGTCTCTGAGCTCAGAGGAGGGACCTGTAGAAGGACCAGAGGGATCTCAGGATCTCCTGCTGGTGCAAGCCCTGTAGGGGAACGTGAAGAAGTTGGTTCTGTAAGCATCAGAGGGACCATGAGCTGGATTCAACAGCTTCTACAGGAATGAGCTGCGGCCTCAGGTGAACAGGATACACCCAGGAAGAGGCGTGTCCTTTCTTCCTCCACCCCCTTCCCAGTCTTTCCGTGGCACCTCGTGTTGTTTGAGCCTAACATGGAGCCAGATGGTGCAGCAGACGTGGGGCTTGCACAGCCCAGCCCCAGCCCCAGCCCCAGCCTGCAAAGCACTGTGGAAGGGTGGGTTTGGGGCTGAGTGACAGTAGTTTAAAATGGCACCACTTGCTTGATGTCTGTCCACTGTGAAAGCACACATAGTCTAAGAGTGACCTTCGTCAGCATCAGAGAAGTTTTCGGTGAAATGCACAACTGCTGGTTTGCAAAACTAGACAGGTTTCCATCTGCATAAATAAGCGAGAACCAGTCAAGAAAACCATTGTGCATTAGCAGTGCATTCTCCAAATACAAGTTCGGCACCTTCCAGCTCAGTTTTAAGAGAAATTAGGGGAGAGGAGTATTGCAAGCTCTGTAAGGTCAAGGACCCTTGAATACCCTCAGAATACTTTGCCTTCTTCATGCCCCAAATGCCTGGCAAATAATAGGTACTGAGATGCTTTCAGAAAGAATAAACATAAACATAGCCACGGGGGTGTTTGTAGAACCAGTGTCTATGTAAAACCCATTAATAAGTCTTGGGGTGGGAGGATCTTGTTTTGCTCTTTCACACTCATTGTAATTTAAAATTTTTTAAAAATTTGACCATGTATCTGAGGTTAAAAGGAAAACAGTCCACAGGAGAACAGAGCAACAGCAGATGTTGGCCAGACCCCGTGTTGGTGACCAAGGGTTTCTGGGGGTGTTCGTGTTCCCACCACTGCCTCCCCTCCCCCCCGATCAGTGCAGCGGGGGATGGAGGGAGGGCCAGAGAATCATTAGCACCCACTAAAGACCAATTTCCTACTCTGCTTTGTGTGGCAGGTTTTCTGTGTGAGTCTAAGTGACTTCTCCTTAAGTGAAAATATTTGTCTTTCAGGGATTTTTTTTTCCCCACCACTGAGTGGCAAAGGCCATGTTTGTTTGTCTTAACTCTGAAACTGTTATTGACATAGATGAAGTGTTACTTTTATTAGCTGATCATTACACAGCTTGTATTTGCTGGGTTCCTTTGCATATAATTATGATGTGAAATCTCCTTGTAAGAGTATCTGTCAATAGTGTAATTGACTTTACAGTGTTGACTTTTTACTCAATAACCTCAGAGATTGGCCCATCCTTAGTCGTTGGAAACCTGCTTATTTTTAAATTTGCCTGGGCATAGAATCCTCAAGACACATCATCCTCAAAATGACTCTCACACGTCTTAAAGTTTCATGCCTGTGTCTTCGGTTTTCCCAGAGACATTCTTTGCAGAGAATACATTGAATGGAACAAACGATTATAGCCCTAGGAGAACTGTTTCTGGCTCTCTTGGGGAACAGGAGCCCCAAATTTCTCACATTTATAGCATTGTGGGCTGCCTCCCAGGTAGGGGCCATAGCAGCTCTCTGGGATCTGGGCCCCCTTGCTTTCAACTCTGAGGGCTCTTTTGACTGCAAGTGATCATTCAGGTGGTTGAGAAGAATTAAATGTCCAAGGGTTGCCAAAGAGGACTGGGAGAAAACTGCTGAGGGGGTGGGGGTCCTTCATAAGGCAGCAGGGCCAGAAATTACATGCGAGAACTCAGGAACCAAGTTTCCCCAGTTCTTATCCTGTGGTTGTATGTGTGTGCCTGGGCTTCTCATGAGTAAACCAGTCTTACGGGTCATTAGGGTAATGCAGAGTTATGTGCCTGGCGTATGATACGTGTTGAGTAGGTGCTTGATAAATAATGTGGAAAAACAAACAACCCAATTCAGAAATGGGCAAAGGACTGGAATAGATATTTCTCCCAAGAAGATATACAAATGGCCAGAGCTCATGACAAGATGCTCAGCATCGCTAATCATTAGGGAAATGCAAATCAAAACTATGAGATACCACCTCACACCCATTAGGATGACTCGTAGCAACAGCAGAAACTAACAAGGGTTGAGGAGGATGTGGAAGACTTGGAACCCTTGTATGCTATGGGTAGGGATGTAACATGGTGGAGCTGTTGTAGAAAACAGTATGGCGATTCCTCAAAAAATTAAAAATCAAATTACCATATGGTCCAGCAGTTCCACTTCTGGGTTTGTACCCAAAAGAACCAAAAGTAGGGTCTTGAAGGGATTTTCGTTCATCTGTGTTCATAGCAGCACTATTCACAAGAGCTAAAATGTTTAAGCAACCCAAGGTTCCGTCAGCAGATGAATGAATAAGCAATGTGTGGTGTATACACACAATGGAATCTCATTCAGCCTTGAAAAGGAAAGACATTCTGACACATGCCACGTACGGTACGGGTAAACCTTGAGGAGATTCCATTAAGTGAAATAATCCAGTCACAAAAAGACAAACTCTATGTTCCACTTATATGAGGTATTTAGGGTGGTCAGAATCCTAGAGACAGGAAGTAGAAGGGTGGTGGCCAATGGCTAAGGGGAGGAAGGAGTGGAGAGTTAGTATTTATTGGGGACAGAGTTGTAGTTTTATAAAATGAAGAGTTCTAGAGTTGGATGGTGGTGACGGCTGCACAATAATTATGAATGCATTCAATACCACTGACCTATACAATTAAAAATGGTTAAGATGGTAAGTTTTTCATGTTTGTGTATTTTACCGTAGTAAAGCCAATTGGAAAAAAAAATAAGATTAATAATGTGGGGAGTCTTGGATTCATCTAGCTTGCCCTCCACACACCTTCCCAGGTCCCCTTTCTGAGCACCTGAAGCTTAGCCCCAAACCCCAGGAAAAGGCTTAGATTGAGCTTTTTATGCCCCCTTCAGCACAGTGTATATCTGCCCAAGCCATTGGTTTTAAGGAGTGGGGGCAGTCATCTGAACCTCAGCAGTTTATAAAATTTTAAGAAAGTTCCATCTAGTCACCAGCTAAAGCTACTTAATTTTATTTGGACCTCAAGTGAAAACTGCAGTTCCCATGGAACATGAAGCGAGTCAGGAATTAATGGTCTTACTGTAATACAGAGCATTAATACCTAAGGTGCTATCAGAATAGTGTCATCAGGAAAACTCCTCTCAGCCTAAGATCTGCTCCTGGTCACCTAACTTTGTCTTTCCCCTTTGAGAAGATGTTTGTCACAGGAGTTCAGGACGCTGACAACGTTCAATTTTAAGATAGAGTGTAGTCTAACAACAGAACTTGAGGGAAGATTTGCCACCGGTCTTTCTTTTTCTTTTTTCTTTTTTGAGATTTGGTTTTTTGTGTTTTTTTAAGGAGACAAATCTTCCCCTTCTTTATTTTTTAAGTGATCCCCACACCCAACATGGGGCTCGGATTTACAACCCCAGGATCAAGAGGTGCATGCAGTACTGACTGAGCCAGCCAGGTGCCCCTGGGCTTGCTTTTTTTAATTGAAGTATAGTTGACACACAATTTTGCATTAGTTACAGGTGTACAATGTAGTGATTAGACAAGTCTATATATTACGCTGTGCTCACAACAGACATAGATAGCTGCCATCTATTGCCATACGGTGCTGTCACAATACACTGACTATATTCCCGATGCGGTACTTGTTACTGGTCTTTTTGTATTATATTTTTTGTTTTTAAAGACCATGCACCTGTCAGCTTCCATCTTCTGAAATCATGTTCTTTGAAGGCAATTCTGAAACTCAGAAATAGGTTATGCTTTATGGTAGGAGGGAGAGAAGGAAATGCCACAAGAAGAGTATGGCTTATTTTTAATTTCTTTCTGAATTCATTATGGTAACTGTAGGGATTTGTCCACTTCACCAGAGTTTTCAGGTCTATTGGCGGAAAGTTATTCATAACGTGTCTGCCGTCTTTTAAAATACTTTTGTAGTTATGCTCCTTTTTCGTTCCTTATTTCATTTTAACGTCACTCTTCTTGCTTAATCTTGCCATAGTTTTTTGGCTTTCCTCTCAAAGTCAACTTTTGGGTTTTTTGGTTTGGGGTTTTGGTTTTTTTTGTTTGTTTTTGGTTTTTTTTCCTTCATTTATAATTGGCTTTCTTTTTGTAGGTTTATTCTTTTTCTCTTTGCCTGGATTGGTTACTTTCATTTTTAAACTTTTCTTCTTTTTCTATAAAAGTTTAAGGTTATAATTTCCTTGAAACTACTGCTTAGTTGTATCCCATGAGTTTTGATATCTTTTATTTTCATTATTAACAGTGCAAAGTATTTTTTAATTTCCATTTTGATTTCTTTGACTCACAGGTATTTTTGGAAGCATGTTTTTAAATTTTCAAACTGAGGAGAAGGTGATTGTTTGTTATTTTGGTTTTTAGTTACCTCTTCAACACTGATTCTTAACTACCAGGCATTTGTGGTCAGGGAGTTGATCTGTAAGATACCGCTTCTTCAAAATTTGGGGAGACTTGCTATATGATCTAGTATACATTGGTTTTTATAAATATTCTATGTGTGCTTCAAAATAATATGTCGTCTTCATTACTAACACATGTTCTGTATATGTCCGTTAGATCAAATCTGCATTACTAACCCTGTTGTGGGGGAGCACACTTGATCAATTGAATACTGAGAATGATGTATTTAAAATCTCCCATTACAATGTGGATTTTGACCGTTTCTCCTTGTAGCTCTTTCAGTTTGGGCTGTGTATATTTTGAAGCTATCTTAGTGGAGGTATCCATGTTTAGAACTGTTGTATCTCGGGCGCCTGGGTGGCTCAGTCATTAGGTGTCTGCCTTCGGCTCGGGTCATGATCCCAGGGTCCTGGGATCGAGCCCCGCATCGGGCTCCCTGCTCCGCGGGAAGCCTGCTTCTCCCTCTCCCCCTCCCCCTGCTTGTGTTCCCTCTCTCGCTGTATCTCTCTCTGTCAAATAAATAAATAAAATCTTCAAAAAAAAAAAAAAGAACTGTTGTATCTTCCTGGTAAACTGAACCTTTATGAATGTTTTATGACTCTCTTTATCTGTAGTAATGATTTTTGCCTTAAAAATCTGTCTTCTCTGGTTTTAATATAGCTACACCAGCATGGCATGAGACAACATTTTCCATCCTTTTACTTTTAACCTTTTTTTGTCTTTGTGTTTTAGGTTTTTCTCTTAGAAACAGCTTTTTTTTTTAAATTCTGTGTTAATGATCTTTACCATTTAGTGAAGATTTTTAGCCCCTTTTTAATAACATATTTGGATTTATTTCTACCATTTTATTTTGTATTTGTTTGCTCTGCTATTTCCAGATTCTTTTTCGTTTCTTGCATTATTTTAAATCGATCAAGAGTCTCCCATTCCTCATTTTTTTCCCTTCTAATGGTTTAGAAATTATACATTTCGTTTCTTTTCTTTTAGTGTTGATCCCAGAACTTGTAACATGAATATTTTAAAATGTTTAAAGTTAATCAATACTTTTAACCTCCTGATCAATACAAAGCCCTTGGAATGCTTTAACTGTTCTTCTCTGCCTCCCAAATGATGTGTTACATTTGTCCAGTACTTTGGTTCTATTTCAGTTTTTTTTTAAGTCACTTAGTCATCATCATCATTATGCTGTTCAGTCAATACTTGATTACATTTTCTTTGCTTATCATTTCTTCTTGCATCTCAGACCTTCATTTTCCTTTTTTCCTGAAATATATTCTTAAGAAGTTCCTTATACTGAGTATCTGCTTTTAGTTAAAGCCCTAATGACATCTTGTCTGAAAACATACTTATTTTGCCTTCTTTCTTAGAAGATAATGTTACAATGCATACAGTTCTAGTTTGACCATTCTTTCCTTCCTCTCTCACTTTGAGAATATTTTTCCACTTTCATCTATTTTGCTTGTTTTATCTTAACTGGTACTCTTCTTTATTTTTTTTAAAGATTTATTTTTATTATTTTAGAAAGAGAGAGAGTGCATGCATGGGGGGAGGGGCAGAGGGAGAGAGAAAATCCTGAGCAGACGCTCCCCTGAGCACAGAGCCCACCTCCAGGGCTCAGCCCTACCTCAGGGCTCAGTCCCAGGATCCTGCAATCACAGCCTGAGCCGAAATCCAGAGTCAGAGGCTCAACTGACTGAGCCACCCAGGCTCCCCACTGATACTCCTCTTTAGGTGATGTGTTTTCTTTCTGCTACTTTTAAGTCTTCTCTCTCCCTTTTTTAAATGTCTACAGTTCGACTATGATGTTTCCAGATACACATTTCTTTTTACTTACCTTCTGTGGGATTTGTTGGTTAAATCTGAAGATTGGTACCTTTCATCAAAATGAGAAAATTCTCAGCCCGTTTTCTCTTCAGGCGTTGGGTTCGCCCCCATGTTCTGTTTCATTCTGGAACTCTAGTTGGATTTACATTGGGTCTTCTTACTGTATTCCACATTGCCCAGTCTTCCATATTTCTCTTTGTCTCTGCTGCATGGTATGTAGTCTCTTCAGATTCATCTTCCAATTCACTGCTCTTTTTTTTTTTTTTTTTAAACTAATTTTTCTCCTTCAGCTTCATTGAGGTTAATTTCAGGGATTATACTTTTTTCATCTCAAGCAACTCTGATGCTTTCCAAAATCTGTCTACTTAGATTTCATAATCTATTCTTCCTTTCTGATACTTTTCAGTTCCCTCTTTTATTTCTGTACACATGCTTGACATCGTGTACCTACCTACTTCAATATTTGTCAGCTTTACAGTTCAGATTCTATAGTTGGTTTTTCTGTTGTCTCTGCCTTATGGCGGCTTATTTGTGTTCAATTGGTTTTTTTTTTATTATTATTATGAACCTATGTTCCTTAAAGTCTTATCTGTGGGAATTCATTGTGGCCTGAGATTAAAGACTGTTCTTCCAGAAAGGATTTGTATTTTCTTCTAGTAGGCACCATTGGGCACTTTAAATTAAATTTAGTTTAAAGCCTTTGGGTCCACACAGTGGACCCAAATTCTGGCCTCATCCCCACAAGACTCAAGGCTTGTGGTTAAAAAATCTCAGGGGATGCTTTTCTTATTTTGCGTCCCATCTGGAGCGGAGGTTAAGGCTGGCTTTTAGCCCCATTGTCTGCCTGTGATGGGCAAGTTACTTTTCCCTAGGACCTCATTGAGATTATCATTATTCAGACGTCTTAGCTTTTTCATTTACATGACATTTTTACATTTATACATTCCTAGTGGCCTGCTTGCTGGTATGTTTGATGATTTTAGGTTATGAGTTTTCTACTTGAATATTTGATTAACCGTAATATGGGGGAATCCTGATGGCTGAAATTCAGGTTGTGTTCTTGAAGAGAGGATTTGCTTTCAAAACTTACGCTGGGTGGGCGCCTGGGTGGCTCAGTTGGTTAAGCGACTGCCTTCGGCTCAGGTCATGATCCTGGAGTCCCAGGATCGAGTCCCACATCGGGCTCTCTGCTCGGCAGGGAGTCTGCTTCTCCCTCTGACCCTCCTCCTCTCATGCTCTCTCTCTCTCTCATTCTCTCTCTCAAATAAATAAATAAAATCTTTAAAAAAAAAAAAACTTACGCTGGGTACCTAGGGACCAGTACACCTGAGGCCACCTTAATCCCCTTTGAGGAGCCACAGCAGCTGCCAGTCAGTCTTCTGCCCCTCTGTCCCCATCACCATAAGTTCGGGCCCTTGTCACAGTGCTGGTGTCTGCTCTGGGGAAACCCTGGCTTTCTTGGTTGCCTACTGCTCCCATTTCAGATTTTGTCCCTTTATTTTTTAACTTTGTGTGTATGTGACATTCTCTTGCTACACGTGTGTTTGCATGGGTTTCTAAGAGTCCCCTTTTCCAGTGAAGGCTTCACTGGGAACACAGCAGTGACTTAAAACTGTGTTGCTGTACTTCGTCCAAGATCTTCTGTGTGATAGTCGGAAGAGTGCCTTCCAGATGTTTTCTCTGCCTCCCGGCTGGAAGTGAAAGCCCCCAGCCAGCTGGAAGTGAAAGCCCCCAGCCATCTCTTGTCTTCCGTTGTCTTTCTACCTGTGTTTGGTTTTAGACAGAATCACTGCACTGGCTCCAGTTCTAGCCTTCAGGATCCCATTAACTGCACGCTTGACAAAAGTCCAGAGTTCTCAAGTCAGTCCCTTGAGAGGACCACTTCACCCTAAATGTTGGTCTCTAGGTTTAAAACCATCAGTTCCAGAGAAAACCCTTGGGCCCAGGTGCAAGGTGGAGGTGATACATATGGTTAGACCAATAATGAACCAAGAGAGGAGACCGCAAAATGGCCATGTCTCATTAGAAGCCGTACTTTGACTTGTTAGTTGCAAGCACTGCTCATTCTCGGCCTGAACTAATGTGATTTCTCACCTTTTATGTTTGCTGTTGCCCATCAGTTTGACGAGAGAATGAATACCAGGTTTTTGAAATTAACATGACTGCTGTGAGTGGTGGTACATGTAAGCTCAACTACACCTGAAGAATGGCAGGCATTTCTCACGTATCCCATGTTCATTTCAATGAATGATTTTTGAAGAGGTGGTTAGCTACTTACCTTCCAGCATATTCGGGATGACTGGTTCCTTCTAAGTATGTGGCGCCCCGTAATGACGGCCCCTGGCAGCCTTGTGCCACCACGAACATCGCATCAAGTTATTCATAATTGAAGGAGCTTGTCACTCCCTGCCGAGTTGTGTGTAATTTATGGATTATGCGCCCATGCTGCAATCTTAGGGAAAGTTAATTTTATCCACTGAGAGAGATACATTTATATTTTAATTCCTGCTCCCTGAACTTAACGTCTGCATACCTGTTTTTATCCAGAAATACGGTCAATGGGTGTATTGGTTTCCTTACCTGAGAGAGACAGAAAGATATTTCAAATTCCTGCTTGAGCTGTCTTTGAGAACTAATTGGGGCACCGTGGACCAGTCATGGGACTTCCTTACTTTCTGTTTGTTTAATCTGCAAAACGGTTCGTTGAGTTAAGCCAGTGTTCCAGCGTGTGGATTATGGAATCCCTGTTGGCGTGCAGCATGATTCCAAGTGGTACCAGAGACCTTGCCCTACATAACATTTAATTCATGGACTATCAAAGTGATTTTCTCTTCTGTTCTCCATTTGACTGTAGTGTGTCTTTAGTACTTCTCTCAGGCTTGTTTATCTCCTTTAAGAAAGAGAAGTTCTCAGGCCCAGAACCTTTCCTCTTGTAATAGTTTGGAACTAGAATGTTCTGTCCTTGCTGTCATTCTAGCATATATCTCATATATCTCCCACGCCCTACTCCAAACTTTTTACTCAAAAAAATGTCTTAACCTGTGGGAAAGAAGAAAAGCACAATGAACACCATATGCCTTTCACCTAGATTCAGTAAGAATTAGCTTTTGGCTAATTTTTGCCAAATTTCATACTCTTGCTCCCATGATTCTCTCCCCCTCTCTCTTTCTCTCTGTGTTCCGAGGTAGCCTGTTCTGCTTAACTGTGGTAGTGAAGTGAATTATAAGCCCCATGTTGTTAACAAATGAGGATTCAGAACTAAATTGATTTTCTAAAAGCCAGCCATAGCCCAGTTTACTCTCCAAGTGTCGTGGGCTTCACTCTGAGACTGTTTTATGCCAGTTCAGTAGACCGATTATTTTGCATTTTACAGCAGTTACCTGAAACAACAAAGATCAAGAGAACCATTATCCGAGACTTTCAATTTCATTTGTTTAATAACTATTAATAGCTACCTGTGCAATTAGTTACATTTATTGAGTTTCATATTTGGAAACACCTCAAAGTAATCTTTTCCTAGCCACTTCTATGCACCCAAGACAGAGCCAAGAAACAGAAAGTCTGCAGAAAATAGATATCGCAGGGGCCATTCCCCAAAGCTCAGGGGCTGTGTTTACAGGCAAGCCCCTGAGGCATCCCTCTCTCGGGTCCTCTTTCCTCTTCCTTTATGCCGTGTTCCCATAAGCCTCCCGACCCAGAATAGAAAGAAAACGAGTGCTCAGGTAAGCATGTCACAGCCATAAGAAGCAGTGGTGAGCCGTCTGATGGCAACAGAGGAAACCAAGGCAGAATTCTCAAGCACCACTGAAGAAGCCATCCTCTGCGCTTGGAACTTTTCATTTCATCATCACCCCGCCCTGTAAGGGAGATGAGCCCACGGCAGGTCACTAATAAGCAGGGCTGGGCTGTGAACAGAAGCCTGTCTGTCTTGAGAGCCAGGCTCTTTCCAGAAGGGCTGGGCGGAGGTGCTGTGGATTCTGGGATCACAGCGTGCAGGACACAGCCTGGGGCCGTTCTGGAGACTGCTAGGACTTCATAGTGCAAATTAATTGTTGTTGGGCAGCGCTGTCATTGCTGGGGTTGATTTTGATGATCTCCAGGCATGTAGCAAAGGTTGGGTTTGGATAATGGCCCTCATGCATTTTGCTGGTGCATATTTCAGTGGGAATTCTCACCACCCGCTTAGATTTAGCAGAGCACCCACTGCAGGGCCTCGAACACCAGGAGGGAGACTCCTTGGCTCCACTCCCCTGCTACACCATTTACACCAAGGACTCTCCTCCCCTTTCACTTTCTCCCTGGGCTGCAACCAGGGTCTTCTTGAGCCTCAGGGCCCATAGAGATGGCAGGAAAGAGAGGGTAACAGCTCGTGACCGAATCTTCTCGTTGGGCCCAACCCCATAGGCTTTCCATAGATGCCATATGTTCGGGGAGTATCCAGTAAGGCATGTTGGGGGAGACCCACAGTATCTTCCCAAACTTCATGCTCTCTGCCACACAGTTCCATCTGCTCCTATCCTTGCTCAGTCTATCTCGTGTGTCCACTCTGCGCCTGGTGCTGGAGGACATGTCATGACTGGGCCCTGTCTTGTGGAGCTAACACTCCAATGGGAAGCACACAGACATTGAACAAGGCATCACACAGCTCATACAGAGGTGGGACGTGCTGTCTGTGGAGGGAACATGGTAGGAGAGCGTAGAGCTGGGCGTGTGTAGGAAGGAAGGAAGGAAAAGTGTGCTCATGTTCCCCAGAGCTCCTAGAAGTGCATCATCAGGTGGATAGGCTTACAGGACACGGGGTCAACATGGTGCAGTAGAACACCTCTCCTCCCTGCCCAGAACCTTCAGCCCTCATGTCCAAGGTCAGATGCCATGTCTTCCGCAGACCTTTTTCTTGCCCTCCGTCTATCCCCTCCAGCTGCAAATACCCCTTTTCTCCTGTGCATATTCCTCTCTCATCACCACCTCTTCTGAGCACCTACTGTGTCCTCTCAGTGCCCACCCCTGGGAATGTGTGGCCGAAGCAGGAATGAACATCATAGTCCTCACCCTTGGGCCAGGCACTGGTCCCCCGTCCTCAGCCCCACAACGAAGTGGGTGCAGTTACCCTCCCCTTTGCCAGTATGGAAGCACAGGGAGCTCAGTTCATCACTCAGGCGTAAAGACACGAGACAGTAATCCGTGCTGTGGTAAGTGGTGTGGGCTTCTGATGGGAGTGTATGGAAGGGACCTAGTTATAGGGAAATCAGAAAAACAGCGAGAGTCCATCAGATTGCACTAAGAGCCCATCTTGAGAATCAGACTTTGGGGCGCCTGGGTGGCTCAGTTGGTTAAGCGACTGCCTTCGGGTCATGATCCTGGAGTCCCGGGATCGAGTCCCGCATTGGGCTACCTGCTCAGCGGGGAGTCTGCTTCTCCCTCTGACACTCCCCCCTCTCATGCTGTCTCTCTCTATCTCATTCTCTCAAATAAATAAATAAAATCTTAAAAAAAAAAAAAAAAGAATCAGACTTTGGTCTTAATCCCATCTCTGCTACGTATTAGCTGTGTGGCTTTCCAGACCCTCTTCCAACGTCAGTAAAATAGGGATGCTCGCACTGCTTTACAGAGTTAAATGCAGCCATCCTGGCAGATGGCACGTGGCATTTGGCAGGTGGTGAGTATAGTAGGTGGCAGCTTACTGCTCTCTCACCTGTGGTGTGACCACGACTTGCTTCTCTGTTCAACTTTAAGCATCTTTGTGACAGTGTCTGTATCTGATCCCGCCACGGATGCCTCCTGGGGACCCTCCCTAAGACCATGCGTCTGTATGTGGGGTGTTCAGCGAATATTTGCAGGATGAACGAGGGAGGGAGGGAAGGCGCGAGTGAATCGCTGTCACCACACAGCAGGTGGCCCTTTCTGCTGAACCCTGGGTTTCATCTCCTGACAAGAGGCTCCTAATGTCGCAGCTCTGGCAGAGAGCGGGCTTGTCCCCCTGAAGTACCCAGGCAGGCTGGCAGAGCCTACCCCATGGTGTTGGCGGGCGTGCGAAACCAAGCCCGGCTTGATTTTTCTGGTTTAATGTAAGAGGTGGCCCTCCACCGCCGTCACCGCAGAAGAGAGTGGTTTGCCGTCTCTGCCCAAGCCGAGGGAGAATGCGGGCGAGCGGGGCATGAGCGGGGAGGCCGGGGCTCGGGATTTGGGGCGCTGTCTGCAGAGCAGGGCCGCCTGCAGGGCCCCAGGCGGGCAGAGCGCCGGGCTGCGGGTCAGGGGGCCGCAGGCGTGAGCGCGGGGGGCTAACCTGTGTCCTCTCTGTGTCCCCTCCCCGCCGCCCCGTCCGCAGGAACGGCCTGGGCGGCTGCCGGCTGCGGACTGAGAGCGAGCCGTCGTGTGGCTCCCCGGTGGTCAGCGGCGACCCCAAGGAGGACCACAACTACAGCAGTGCCAAGTCCAACGCCAGGAGCACCTCGCCAGCCAGCGACTCGGTCTCCTCCTCCTCGGCCGACGACCACTACGAGTTCGCCCCCAAGGGGAGCCAGGAGGGCAGCGAGGGCAGCGAGGGCAGCTTCCAGAGCCACGAGAGCCACAGCGACACGGAGGAGGACGACCGCAAACACAGCCCCAAGGAGGCCAAGGACGCCCTGGGGGACAGCGGCTACGCGGCCCAGCACAAGAAGCGCCAGCACTTCGCCAAGGCCCGGAAGGTGCCCAGCGACACGCTGCCCCTCAAAAAGAGACGCACGGAGAAGCCCCCCGAGAGCGACGACGAGGAGATGAAAGAGGCGGCGGGCTCACTCCTGCACTTGGCAGGGATTCGGTCCTGTTTGAATAACATCACCAATCGGACGGCAAAGGGGCAGAAAGAGCAAAAGGAAACCACAAAAAATTAAAAACAAGTCACTGATTTGTTTTGAACTTTCGGCCATTTGGTTTTAGCATGTCAGGAGATTTCTAATGATTTGTGGCAATATCAGCAATTTTTTTTTCTTTTTTCTTTTCTTTTTTTTTTTTTTTGGTTTGGTTTTCTTTTTTTTTTTTCCTTTTTTTTTTTTTTTTTAATTTGCCCCTCCTTTGTTTTGGACCCTTAAGAATTTTATTTTTAAAGGAGATTGAAGCCATAGAACTCATATTGACACTCAGCTGTTTTACAAAAGCTTTTCATTATCTGAAGACAAAACCGAAAAAGCCAAAATTACCATTGCTTCCTCCAGCTCTGTCAGAAACACGTGGCTGAATCCGCAGGGACGCCAACGGTCATGCCACGGAACACACATTCGGCACGTGTGCAAAGTAATCATCCATCAGGCCCAACCCTCAGGTTTAAAAGGTCAGGATGGCCCCCCAGTTGGGGTCACTGAGTGAATGCGTATAAGGCGACTGGGGACAAGGAAGAACCCTGGTCCCCCGGGAGCAGACCCAGGCTTGTAGTGCGGGGCATCCAGCTGTGCCAGGAAAACTCTTGGCCTTGCCATGGGTATCATTGCCATGAAGTGTGCAGGGGTGGGTGGACAGAGTGGGGGGCGTTCTCCAGTCCTTTGTGCTTCTTCGCTGGAAAGCCTAGTAGCATCTTAGGAGGGGGACATACTGGACCACTCCTTTTACACCAGGTGTCAATGACAATGAGAAGAAACTGGGTCAGTTTTTAGTGGTGTTGCTCATCATTGAATTTTGTTCTGTATTAAGAGAATGTTCCACAAGCCATAAGCCTGAAGGTTGGCCCTGCACACGCACGCACACACACACACGAGAGAGAGAGAGAGAACTGATGCAGAAAACAAGCTATGTCTTCTTAACTGCCCAAGTGAAAATCAAGTCCAGGAAATTACAGTAGCTGTTAAGGAAGAAAATAATGGTACAGATCTTTTTCTGTCTGTCAAAACTATTTGATTCGAGTGAGAAAACAAAAAGCTACAGAACCTGCCATTAGTATTGTGGTGTATTTCTAAAAGATTAAAGGCAGATTGATGGACAAACAAAAGTAAAAACATGGCAAAAAAAATACAAAAACAAAAAAGTCCTATACTGCCCTCAAAATGGAGTTTGCAGTTAATATCAGGATTCATCTTTGCAAAATCAGTGATTTCCACATTCAGCCAGTGTAGCCAGCAGAAATTTCTGATCCACAATGCATGGATTCCTTTGAAAAAAGAAAAAAAAGAAAAAAAGATAAAAAAGGAAAAAAAAATCACAAAACACAAACTTTTTTTTATTCAAAAATAACAAAGTTCTTGTAAGGTAAATAATGTATTTAGCATGAAGCATGAATTATTTTCATATAAATATAGAAAATAGAGAAAAGGCTATGCCTCTAATTTTTAAGCCCTTAGGCTTAGAGTTTCTTTTGGTTTTCTCTTTTTTTTTTTTTTCTTTCTTTCTTTCTTTCTTTAATTTTTTTTCTGTTGTTTTGTTTTGTTTTTTTCCCAATTATTTTGTTTTGGTTTTTTGAAGCAGGTGTTTAAGGTTTAACCTTCTTCAGGGACAAATTCTGACTGTTGGGGAATCTTACTCTGCAATATAAAATATCTTCGTGTTCTGGTAGGGCCTGGATGGCGGAGCTCTAACTGCCTTGTCTGCACTTCAGCCCCCGACCCCCTGGTTCTCTGTTGAAAAGTGTGTCCTTTCTCTTTGTCTGTCCATGTTTACCATGACGCAATAATTTGAGGGCAAACTTAGTAGTGAGTGTGTATGATAGAATTAAGAGAATTACGGGACGCTGACTTGAGAAAACCATTACCGTGATTTGGTCCTAGCAAAAAGGCAGTGAATAATTATGCAAATTCGCCGGAAGAAGGGAAAGCACGCTAATGGGCCTTATTGGATGAGGGTGTGAGTTAGGGTGCACGCGAAGGAGGAAGTGACATGGGTGTTGGAAGGACCAGCCCCAGACAGTTTTCCTGTGATGCCATCTCGCAGTGGGAAGGAGGGGCCGGCCACTTCTGCCACCTGAGCACACGAACCAACCTGGAATTAAGCCCACCTAGATTATGAGAGCTGAATTTAGACAACCGGACGATGTCACGCAGACCAGAAACTCCTGTTACCTTTGCCTAAAAGAAATTATCTTGAGAGATCCAGAGAGAAATCTCTGAAAGAATATGATCTTCCACCCACATGGAGGGGAATTTTAAAACACAAACAGGAACACCCACTACCGGGGCTCAGGATGTGGTGGTGAGGGAGAGCGGGGGGCACTGGGGAGATGGTGATGTTTAAAGACGGGACAGTCGGGGGCCGTCGTGGAGCCCAGTGGCCAGCAGCAGCCAGGACGGAGGGAATGAACTGGCGCGGACCCCGCGCTGTCCTTCCTGTGGGTTGCTGGTAAGAGAACCTGGGAGGGGGGGAAAAGTCTACGCCCATATGACAGGTCAAGTTCAGGACCTGAACCTGAATACTTCCAGCACATTTGTCCCGGGTGTAGATGGGAAAAGGATGTATTACCGAAGGGCCCTGTTCCCTCCATCTCCCCAAGTATCTGACACCCCAAAAGCTGTGTCAGTCGCGGAGCCTGAGCAACACTCTGATACCTGTTGTTGCCTGACCAAACCCGGAAGACACCCCCTTCGGCTCCGCCCCCCCCCCCCCCCCCCCGCCGCCCCCCCCCCCCCCCCCCAGGATAAAGTTCAGGCTTCCCTCCCGAAAGGCAGAGGCGGACATCCAGGACTGTTTCTGGCGGGGACTTCTTCCAGTCAAAACCCCCGCGGTGGGCTGTCTCCCCTCATTTCGTTTTTCTAAAGGAGCAAAGGTGTCTTTTAGAAAATAATAAAATGCAATGTGTGTGATTTACTTTTCTGATCTCTTTGAGAAATAGATAAATATCTTATAAAAGTGTGTTCTTAACTCCAGAACCACTCTTTTTGCATAAATACCTCATCGGGCAGCTTTCTAAGTGTTATTTTCCTGAGTCTCCCTCAGCACCCGTGTAGGAGCCCGCTGGGTGACTTCTAGGGGAAACTTCAGTGAGGGTACTTTTTTCTATTTTTCTTCTGTTTTTGGAGGCATACACATTATGCATAACCAAAACAATGGCTCAATTGTGTTTAACTTTGTATTTTGATTGTTGAGAAAAAAAAAAAGTATTGATGTGTATGTGGCCGTTTGTAGTGAATTCATGGCAGAATGAGGTTGTCCGTGTCCTTGCCAAGCCAAGGGGCGGGAGGCACCCTCTCTCACTCCCTCCTCCAAGAGCAGTAGAGGATTTAAGCACAAGCCTATTTGTGAAAGACTATTTTGCTCAAATGTAATTCACTTTATTCTTGGAATTACTTCCCAAACGTCAGGTGTTCTTTTAGCTTCCAAACTAGCATATGTATTCATGAGTCTGACAGATCGCCTGAGCACCGTTCAAGGGGTGTGGTGTTTTTGCTTTCATTTCTCCTGCTGGGAGAAGGGGTGTTTTCATGTGTCATTCCAGTATCTCACATACTCACGTGGGGCGGGGGGGAGGGGGAGATGGGGAACTATAGCAATATTTCAAGATGCTTTGGAAAACAACCATGAACACATCAGCACCGTGACATCTACAATTACTTGCTGTTGGCCCTCGGACACATTTAAGAGAAAGAGACTGTAGCTCTTTTTTCTTAAATGATATACACATAGACAGTTATTTTTATGCTACTCTAATTGTCTTTTATCTTTATCTAGTACTACGTGGAAAGGGTCTGCATCATAGATTTTTCCCAGCCTTATTATATACCATAAGCTCCTACTTCCCTTCCCTCTCTAATCAATATACTTTTAAGAGTTCTTTGGTAAATAAAGCTGTCTATTTGAAACTCAAATGAACGAAACCCACGTTTAGGTGGTGGTTTGAGATGGCCAAGACGACTGCTGCAGGTTTCAGTCTTGGGGCTGAGTCTTTAAGAAGGGATGTGTCAGAGGCTTTTCCCAAGAGCTGATTTTTTCTCGGAGAGGCATTCAGCGTGTCTGGTCCTTGCTGGGTGCGGCAGTAGCTACCACAGGGCATTCTAGAAGCTGCCGTTGCACACGAATGGCATTCCTGCCCCAGGGACTTCAGGCTGTGGGCTGTGAAAACCGTCCAGATGGCTTTTGTGCCCAGCTCAGTGCTGGGGCACACTGGGACTGCCCGGCACCAAGTGCTACCAACTCACATTTCAGTGACCCCCACACTATGCATGTGGGCTCTTAGCCTCTCGTTCGAAGGGCTTTTGGAGAAGGAATCAGAGTTCTGTACAAGTGACCTACATGGGAGGGTTTTCCATACGGGATTGGGTTAAATTCAATGTGACTCCTCTTTTCCCTTTAAACTTGATTCAGGTTGGGACTCGGTTTCTTTCTGGTGGATCACAGCTGCCCAGATGTTGCAATTTATTTTTATGTTTCTGTAGAGAAGTATTTTCCTTTCATCTTCAGGATTTTTGCCACCAAAAGAACACATTCGAACTCTGTGTCCCCTCTTGATTGTGACTTAACCAGTGTTGACAGTTAAATCCTTAGTGTCGTAGGTCCCAGCCCTCCAATACTATATCAAACACTGTTATGCACATAATGCAGCACTGTGATCTAATTTAAATAATACTTTTTTATTATTTATACTACTATATATAATATACATCAACACTTTTGCTATATAACCTAAGTGATAACCCTCTTTTAGTTACCTGCCAAACTCGGGACTTTGGTTTATATTGCAGTTAACACAGTTACAAAGTTGTAATGGTGTCTTTTTTCTTTGTAACGGAATGTGTAAATCAAAGTATATACATTGTGTGGTGTTCCTGTTTCTGGAGTTTCATGAGGATTTACACATGGCATTCAGTGTTCTGTATAGACCCGCCTACCTTTGTGAATTCATCTGTTAACCCCTCTTCCTTTGAGAGAGCACCGGAGGTGGTTAACTCCTTGTTTTCTCTCTCTTCTACTGGTTATTCTTGAATTAAGCACAGACTCGTCAGCTCGGTTGCTTTATCATGAATAATGCGTGTGACCTTGAAATTCTTCCACAGTTCAGCAAACAAGTGCTAGCTTCACTGACCAAAAATTAAGGAAGGAAAATACGATTTTCAAAGTGATCCATCTTTTAACGGCCGAAACCGATGTGTCTATGGTGCTGCATTTTGCTGTCTGTCCTACTTTTGAAATCAGACCTAGGTGAAAGATCACTTCTGACTTTACTGTGATATGCTCACAAGTACCCTTCCTGTTCGTTTTGTTAGCGTTGAAATCAAGACTATTTATTTGGAATATATTCAACAGTGTTTTTCCCACTGTATTTCATTTGCAAAAGTTGAGAACAGCCTTCCCTACCTTTTGCAAATAACTGATATTCCATATTGGATTCGCACAGACTTCGATATGGTGAGCCTGTCAAACCTACAAATTGTATTTCATCCTGTCATTACTGTGGCCTGAGTTCCCCGACCTCCACCTCCTTTTTTTAGATGAAACTTAGCACAAGTTCAGTTATTTAAACATGAAGCATTTCTTGAGTACGTGTGTTGAGGCCATTGAAGCTCATAGCTGATTCAATAACCAGTTTCATGCTGTTTTATTCACACTTACTACTTATTACTGCCATGGTGAAAATGCGGGGTGGGGGGGGGGAGTATCCGGGTGTGTCTGGGAAGCATTAGACACTTGTACATTTTTTTATACTCTGATTCTGTAACATTTCTGAGTTGCGTTTTTGTTTTACAGAAGAAAAAAAAAAAATAACAGTGATAAAGCAATCAGAAGACCAAGAGGTTTACTATCGATGCTTAGGGTCGTCTGACCTTTGCTGGCCAATAGACCTACATGGCCAAATTCTAATTTACTAGAGTAATAATTTCTCAAAAGCCAATTTTTTTTTCTGTATTTTCTGTATGAAACTGCCAATAATATCATGAATAGAAAGGGAGAACCATAAAGGAGAAGGAAAGTGACGTTCAGTTGCATCTGTGTTCCCTGCAGGAGCATTGTGAAGGCAGGCACAATCAGCCGGACTCTAGGGACCTGATGGTGTTGCTTTGGAGGCATCCATACATGCATTTCGCATTCTTCATATGTAATCATATTGCCAAAGACAAACTATTTCATCATTTATTGTAAATAACACTTTCCCCGAGACCTACCATAAAGTTTCTGTGATGTATTGTCTTCCAGTTGCAATAAAAATTACTGAGTTGCATCAATTGACGAACAATGCCACGTCGTATTGTGTGCACCGCGTCTCTATATGCAAATGCCGAGCAGTAAAATCATTTCTATTTCTTACCTGCACTAGGGTGTGTGTTCCATTTTTTCCACTTCAGTTTTAGGGTCTCAGACGCACTTACTGGACCCATCCATCCTCATGCATGCTTCCCTTGTGGTTTAAAAAAAAAAAAAATGACACACCTTTTGCAAATACGCAAACTCCCAGCCAGAGGGTGGGCTCACTTGTGGCTCTCAGCTCTGGTCTAAAGAATCGTCGGACAACAAGCCTCCCACCACAGAGCTTAGAGCTTGTGGTTAGACAGATTCTGCCTTTCATCTGGAAGCTGGCAAACTTAGTTGATTATTCTGCTTTGGGGCTGGAGCCTGCCACCTATCCCAGGTCCTGAGGACCTTGTGATAACTTTCTAACCCTTAGACTTCTCCTATAGATTTAACCTATCACCAATCCATCACCCCTGCAATACACCCCAAGGTCCAGCAAGGAGCTGGATGGGCTAAAGGAGTGGTGAGATGGTTAATAGGTCATGGGGCACCAGTCACCATGCTGGAGGAGCAGAAAGGGTGTTCTCTTTTGTGATGGTTTTGTCTCAGCGGACCATGTAGATCTATAGATTCCAGCAGCAGCAGTAGGAACCCCAGGGGAGCTGGCCTGTGCCCTGTCCTGCTGGGCCCCCCACATCCACTGGTGTCTTCGAGGTTCTCAGCCCGTAACCCCTGTGGTTGAGGTGTTACTGCAAGACTGGGGGGGGGGGGTGGCGCATCTAGTCTAGTGATCCTACTAGAAGGCCCCTCCCCTAAGACTTCTCAAAGTGGTCACCCAGGACCCCACACATTGGTGTTGCTGCCATTTCCAGTCCCACTGCTGAAATCACCTACGAAGCTGTGGTGTCACCTCCCGGGTGACAGACCTTCAGTATTTGAGGAGACCTGGTTGGGAGGAAAAGCAGAAAGTTCCTTGGGTCGAATCTGATGAATCAGGTAGTTGACCAAGTTGAGTATGCTTACGGTCAAGTATAACGGGTGGTTGGCCTCAATAAGAAGCCCATATTAAACCTTTTTTATAAGGGAACCTCAAGATGGCTAGAAAAGACGCCCAGTAAGACTGAGTGTCCGAATACCGGAGGGAACTCTGCCCAAATGATAACACCTCCCAGATGCTGATCTGACCTCCAGAGGCTACTGACCATCCCACAGAAGAGAGGAAGGAGGAAAATCTGGTAGTCAGTTGTGACCTGCAGTGAAGAGCAAAATGCAAGGCCTCTGGGCTACAATACGGTGTGAGAAAGGAGATGAGTAGCAAAGAATTGAAATAATACCACAGCAGTAGAAAAAACTGCCACCAAAGTCAAATTCATCGTGTTAGGTATTGCATATTATTTTTGGTAATGATTCATCTGCTACCCTCGCGAGGCCCTTCTCCTTTTTAATTCAAGAAGCATTCATTTAGCGACAGTTCTATCCCAGTGACTGCTGGGTGACAGGGACAGGTGGAGCCAGCCTTGAAGGGGCTTGCAAGCTAATGGAGCCCTGAGTTGGCGTGGAAGGCAGATGCTCGGGCTTAAATGGCACCCCGAAGCGGTTGGGGCCTGTCTTTCTGGAGCAGAGCTTCCTGAGGGGTAAGCAGGGGCAATCTTATTGGAACAAGTCCAGAGTATTGTCAGGTGACTGATTTGAAAGGACAGCACTCAGATGTGTCTCTAAGCTGCTCCTATGTGTGTTCACTTTCTTGCCGTGTATTCACCTGCCTCCGCATCTGGGTTCTCTGCCCTCAAGATGGTACCCGGCCGCCCCTTCCTCCCTCTTCAATTCACACCCCAATTCCTTCCCTGAAAAGAGGCCAACAAAGGATGATCAGTGTATTTTATTAAAAGCAGCTTGGTATAAATGCAGAGAAAGAAGAAATCAAAGGTACTAATAAAACTCACACTTGTAAGTGACTTTCTGTCCTTTCTGCCCTGGTTTTAATTGCAGCACTTGCCGGGCTGTGCTGTGCATTCGGTTGGGGAGCTGTATGTCTAAGGCTTCTTTGAGCCAAACTAGAAGATTCTAGACTCTGCCTGGAAGATGTAATGATTTGCTGGATAGATGCGTTATTTGCATATCTAAATAATACACAAGCTCTCCTCTCATTTTTAGGTAATCTAGTTGTGGGCTGTCCCTGCAGTTTAAAAATTCTTCCTGGACAATTGAAAATGGGTTCTTTTCCAAAAAGATCAGACAACAGTGTCTGTAAAATTTACTCCTCAGAGTGGTGAAAGTCTCCCTGGTACTTCAGGGACACCGAGGACCCTTCTGTGTGTTGGTGCTGCTGCCCGTGGCATTTCTCCTCTAGTCTCTCTCCTCCTGACTGCTCCGCCTGATGAAGAGGAAGTGTCTGAACTCAGAAGTCGCCACCCTTCCAGAAAGTTCTGAACAGATGAGGGCAATTTCAGAGGGAGTCTGGGCATGACGAGGACGCTTTTGTTTATGTGTTGAAAGCTCATGTCTGTCACCCTGCTCCTCAGACCCCTACGGATGAAAAGGCCCTGCGTGACATACATAGTGACCATTTTTCCGTGGATTGGGATACAAAACCAGGGAACTGGGGAAAGACAATTTTTTTAAAAAAAAACTCAAATATAAGTAAATAGACCAGTTTGTTAAATGTCCACCCCTTCCTTTGGTTTTGTGTGAATGAAGTCACGTCCTCGCAGCAGCTTCGTGATTTGAAATCATGCTTGGGCATTTTTGAATAAAGTATCCTAATGACTTGAGAACTGTGTTATGCTACTTTACACTGAAGTACTTAGGGAACATATGGCTAAATTTCCTTCAAAACACACTAATTTCTTTGAGAAAGATCAAGGAATTCTATTTTTTCTCATCTCCTCATTTCAAAACTGATTTCTAAAAATATGGACTATGGAAGAAGTCGAGTATGATGGGGTAAATCTGAAAGCAAGACTTAGTGGCTGATTTCTTAATCCCTCCGGGATACGGTTTCTTCATGAACTAGGTCCATTCTATTCACATTGTAAAACTGGAAAGGACCTTAGACACCATTGAGTCCAAACTCCCTGTCTGACCGACTTGGCAGCTGAGGCACAGAAAAAGTAAGGGATTTGCCCAAGATACCACAACTAGCTAGTGGTGAAGCTGGACTCAAAAGAAGAAATTGTCCTTCTTATCTTTTGTCATACCCATCTGTCATGCAATTATAATCATCACATCTGTGGAATTTTGTAGGTGGCCATCCCCCACAGGTGCACACATAACGTTCTGTCCTGTGCATTTTCCCTATAGCTACCGTGAAAAGGACTTTTTAAATGATACGTAACGTTCTACTGAGCGAATGCCTGTCATCTTCAGCTGTTCCCTTTCATTGTTTACATTGCTTAGGCTTTCTCTCTATGATAAGTAATACCACAATGGATATCTTCAGGCATGTGGCCATTTGCATTTTTTCATCTTGTCTTTTGTTAGCTTGCCTTTTGGACTGTTGGCACGGAAGTATTAGCAATGTCACAGGTCTTTCCATACTTTCCAAAAGGCGTCAGTGTGAATGGCAGCGAGTGAAAACACCAGTCTCTCTACACCCTCAGCGGTATTGCAATTTATTTTCCTCCTTAATTTTTGCTAACAGGTAAAATCTCCGTTATTACTGTTTGAATTGTCATTTCATTACTAGCAAAATAATTTTTAAAACTGTTTTTCCTAATTTTCTGGTCATTTATTTTCTCTTTTCTCAATCATCTGTAACCAGCTCCCCAAGAGTTCAAAAGAAAAGGAAATCAGATACATGGACTCTTTTGTACCATGTTCCCGATGAGCCATTCAGTGGTGCCAAGATGACCCAACCCAGCACCTGAACTCAGGTGACCCTTTCACCTTCAGACCCTCTAACTATCCTTCTATCGAAACAAAAATCTCACTCCCTAAAACTTGTACCGGAAGGACCTTGGACTAGCCTGGAAGTCCACAAAAATGCAAACCTGAGTCTTTTTGCACATGGCAACCATTTCTCTGTGTGGAAACAGTAATTTCCTCCCTAAGTCCTCTCCAGAACAAACATTTCAAGTTCTGTCTACTCTCTCCCTCTTCTGGACATGTTCCAGTTTATGATAAAAACTGAGAGCTGAAAACAGAATTCCAGGTAAGTTTGAGGAGGAGGAACATTCTAGATCTTCTGTTTCTATTCATGAAACCAAAGGCTGAATTTTATTGTCAGAAGACTCATCACGCCACCGATTCAGACTGAATCTGCTATTAACTAAAACAAGTAAATCCCAGCCGTTGGTGTCCTTCTCCAGATACTCATTTGGGATCAAAGTGCAGGGCTTTATATTTATCTCTCTTAAATGCCACCTCCACTATTCAAGGCTAGTTGAGTTTACCACTGGGGGGCGGTGTGAGGGTCCTGATTTTGACGTCCGAAACACTTGCTTTCCCTCCAGATGTTGTTGGATCACAGATCTGAGAATGTCTTTTGTATATTGATTAGGACAAAGCTGGAGCCCTGCGGCACGGTTCTGGGGAACCCCTGGTCGGTCAGTTTCCTTCCGATCAACACGCTCTGAGGGCAGATGCGCTTGGCTTTATGAAAACGTAGCCTACATTTCTCCATCTGATCAAAACTGTCAAGTACATCCTTGATCTCCAGATATAAATCCGTAGTCTTCCTTTATAAAAGAGGACATAAGAGTCGTACTGTATGCTAGTATGAATTATGCCAATCTGAAAGAAGGCAATGGTAAAGAATAAAGTTTCACTTAATGTACAAAACTTGAAGTGATGTAAATCCTACTTTATTCCTATGGGGAAATTAGTCTTGATTTATGCATGTATTAAATTATATGAGGTCTTAGGGAACGTATCCCTCATAAAAGCAACCATGGTTTATTCATCCATTCCTTCCTTCCTTCATTCACTTATTATATCTTAGTGAGCCCAAACTGGCTTCCTTGCCAAGAGCTTACAAACCATTCTTGTAATAATCTATCCAAGAATATTGCCCAGGGGAGCACTGAGACTATAGATACACGGTTTGCAGACAGCCTGCTCCTGTTTACAACCAGGAAACTCCAGCATAATGCTTAGTGGTATTTCTTCAGTCTATGTGCAAGCCTCTTTAGGAGACTGTCATATCTACCATATAGTTAGCCTTTAAATATAGTCAAATGCATTTAAAATAATTGGGCTTCCTTAAAAAAAAACAAAAACAAAAAAACTCAGAAGTTGAGTTTGGTTACTTCTGGCACTTACTTATTTTTAAATACATGCCACCTTATCCAGCATGGCATATACAGTTAAGCCTGTCCAAAAACATGAAAGGATAAAGAAAAATTTAAGAAGAAATAGATTCAGAAAGTTTTAAAATAGATTTTCTCCTTCGCGCTCACAGTCAACCCACACTTGTTTTCAGCGACTGCTACGTGCCAATCCGGATAGGTGCCGGGAATGCAGAGGAGAAATCTGGTTCCTACCTTCCGGCGTGATCACCTCCCAAAATCTAGCTGTGGTGATTAATGGGTGTCTCACTGGCAGCTGGGATATCGTTCCCCAAACTTCTCAGTAGTGGGTGGTCTTTTTTAGGCCTAAAAATACTGGTGCAAAGAACAGTATGGCCTTTTTCTCCCCCCCCCGCCCCATCTCTCCACTCCTCACCTCTGTCGGCTGGTGTGAAGGCAGGAAACAGGGCCTGGGGTTAGCCCTGCTACACCAGCCTGAGCTCAGCTGAGGAAGGTCAAGGAATGAAACTGGACGCAACAGGCCCGAGGCCAGCACACTGGTCCTGCCCCTCTCTTGTGCATCCCGTCCCCTGCACACAGGGTGTCTGTCCCACACAGCCATCTGAGACTTCCCTCTGTCTAAAATCCTCCCATGCACCCCAAACTCTGACCTAGGGTCCTGATTCCTCAGCCTGGCCCATGAGCCCTTCATGCCTGGCCCCCACCCGCCCCCAGCCTGATCTCCTTACCCCTGCCATGCCCACTCTGAGCTCCAGCTGCGAGGTCAGCTACACTTGCTAGGAAGTCCCTTGGTGTCCCTGTCCCTTGGCATGGACTGTCCTTTCTGCCTTTCTGGAATGTTCTTTCATCCCATAAAGCTCAGTCCCCCTACCCAGTCTCTCTGTGTTCAACTTCCATACTCTCTGCTACCAGAATACCTGTAGTTAAAATTCCTGTATTCTAGCACTTACCACGCTTCTTTCTAGCTGTTCGTTTCCCAGTCCGTCCGTACCATGTTCTCCTGAAGAACAGGTGTTTTGCCCTGTCCATTTCTTTATCCCCGGGGCCTGCCATAGCATCCGGCGCTCAGGGGTCACTCAGCTCCTTCTGAATGGACAGATGGAGGAGCACGAGTCGTTGCTCGGCCCCTCACCTGGGTGCTCCTCGGGAGAGCCTCGCGCACTCTTCTCCACCTGCGGCCAGAGCAGGATGGAGGGGAGAGGAGCTGGAAATGCATTTGGGAACACTTGAGAACAGAGTAGCACCTCCCGCCGAGGAAAGCTTCTGGAGGTGAGGCCTCGCTCACCACCCTGCTTGGGTGTTCAGGAGTGAACAGGAGATGCTTGGGCTCGGCTTGTCCAGGCCACATCCATGCCCAGACTTGGTACCTTCAGACGATGCTGCAGCTGTGGTCAGCAGGGTGAGGGGACCGCCCTCCTCCCACAGAGCCCCACCCCCAGAAATGTCACAGCTTGAAGGGCATCTAGAACATCTGCACAAACGGGACCAGAGAAAGGGACAACCCCTACCGCAGGCCCCCCCAGATCTCCCACCTCTCAGGCCAGCCCATCCTTGTCTCCTGCTGCCTGTGGCTGTTAAGGGTGGAGGCGGGGCGTGGGGCGGCGTGGGCACGACCTAGGCGGCCCCGGTCTTTTGCCGGGCCTCGGTTTCCAGCCAGTGTTACACTGCCTGGCCGCGCTGGAGCCCGTTTCCGTGCTGGAAGTCACATCACAACGTGTCCACACGGACACGCTCAGCATGGCTAAGTCAGAATCCTCAAATCATCACTGGGGGGGACAATTGATGCTCTTGTCCAGCTTTTAATGACAATCAATTCTCTCCCTGGCTCTTTGCTAAGTAAGTGTCATTGAGAACAATTGCATTTTGTGAACCCGGTCGCCAGCCTTGAATTTGCAGCTTCCTCCAGCTGATGGGAGTCTGAGCGTCTTGTTACTGCCCTGTGCTCAGTCAGTCACCCAGTCTGCTCAGCTGTACAATTCATATTCCTTCCGGTCTGTTTTTTAAGTCAATGTGACAACCCCACTAATCAGGAAAGGAAGTCCATCCTTGCCCCTGAGCCTGGATGGGGCTGGGGAGAGCCGGGGTGGTGGCCGGTCTCTTTGCTGACCCTGAGAAATTGAAGCCACATGCTGGTGTCAGGCAGACTAGGTTTCCGGTCCCAACTCGGCCCTTTACCAGCTGTGTGGCCTTGGGCAAACCACTCACCCTCTCTGAGGCTCTGTTTCAGCATCTGTAGAATGGGATAATAATAGTACCTACCACGTAAGGTTGTTAAGAGGATTAAACATAGGGCGCCTGGGTGGCTCAGTCGGTTAAGCGTCTGCCTTTGGCTCAGGTCATGATCCCGGGGTCCTGGGATCGAGCCCCGCATCGGGCTCCCTGCTCTGCGGAAAGCCTGCTTCTCCCTCTCTCACTCCCCCTGCTTGTGTTCCCTCTCTCGCTGTCTCTCTCTGTCAAAAATTAAAATCTTTAAATAAATAAATAAAAGAGAATTAAATGTAATGATGCATGAAAAAGAGGGTTCATGTGACATGTGTCACATCTAAGAGGCTCAATAAATGGCCATTATTATTAACTACTACTGCTACTATTATTATCATTTTATCCTTAAGAATCCCGGAACTGCCTAGTCCAGCCTCTGTCTGTGCTGACACACAGATATGACCACTGAGGAACAGTTGAAATACAGAATCCAAATTGAGACGTGCTCTCAATATACTGGATTTTACAGACTCAGTATGGGAAAGACAATGTAAAACATTTCATTAACACCTTTGAAACTATTGATTACATATTGCAATAATATTTGGATATATTGGGTTAAACAAAATATATCATTAAAATTAGTTGCACCTGTTTCTTTTGATTTTTCTAAAGTGGCTACTATTAGATCTGGAATTACATATGCAGCCCAGATTCTATGTCTCTTGGACAGCACTCTTCTTTCTACATGGAGTTGCTCTCAAAGAAGTCCCATCAAATAGCCGAAGGTAATCAACGGTGACAACGACAAAAGGCGAACAACAAACAAAATATCCAGGAATTTTCGATCTTCAGTTTGTGTCTCTTTGAAAAACGACATATAAGCACCATTCATGCTTCTCACAGTTCATTTCCTCTCGTCCCAATTTCCTTGCACTCCATGCTATTTTGAAGCCTTTCCTTTGCCACTTCCCCACCCCCACTGCCAAGTACTCCTAAACCATCTCTCCACTTCAGCCCACAGGACATTTGTTTGCTCTGCGCTGTTCCTCTAGCTCCAAGACTACACCCTCCCTCGCTAGGATCCTTCCTCTCCTCCTCCCACCTCTCCCACCGGGCCTCTTCTTACCTACTTCCTGAATTAGCATCTTCGGGGAACTGCTCTCTGGCTCCCCGGGCACTTGGGTGGAGCAGAGCAGACTACCATTAACCAAGGTCACAAAAGACTGATGAATAAACCAGAGTGCCCACGGGTTAACTGACAACAGGGTCTTTTTTGGGGACTGTATGCTCCCTCCTCAGTGGGGGAGCCCTGACCCTAGGTTTATACTCTATGAGGGTGGGGTGTGCAATGCACAAAGCCAGGGGACAACATTTACACAGAGTGTCCTATGATGTCAAATGTACATGGTGGTTCCCAGTATCAGGGTTCCCGAGAAGATGTATTGGTCAGTTTGGTGAGCTCAGTATTAGAACCAAGAAAATCTGAAGGGAGATTTTTATCAAAGTCATGGAAAAACCCAGCGGATGCTTCCAACGTGGCCACCACGTGTAACTACACGGAGGCCAGAGTGCCCAGATCCCCACATTTGCTGCCTTTCTCTCTTGGCCAGGGCTGGATAAACATGGACAAATTCTTATTCTTTGGCTGTCTCTTTTCCCAGGCTCCCAGAAGAATTGTGCTGTTCTGATTATAAGGTTCTCCTCCAGCCTGGACAGGAGGCATTTGATGGGGTTTCAGCTCAGTGACATGTCAGTTTTCCCACCCATGAGTGCACAGACTGGTCCCCATGACTTGATCTCAGGCTTCACTCATGTCCTTGGTCCCAGTTCTCAGTTGAATTGTGCCTCCCCCTTTCCCACATTCATCTATTGAAGTCTTGACTCCCCAGTCCTTCAGAATGTGACCGTATTTAGAAATAGGGTCATTGCAAATCGGATTGGTTAAGGTGAGGGTCATACTGGAATAGGGTGGGCCTTTAATCTAATAGGACTGGTGTCTTTATAAAAAGAGGACGTTCAGACACAGACACTGTGAGGTAAGCTACCACCAGGCAAGAAAGTACCTGGAACAGATACTTCCCTGGGGCCTTCAGAGGGAGACTGGCCCTGCTGACCCCTTGATCTAGGACCTCCAGCCTCCAGACCTGTGAGACAATACATTTCTGTTGGTCCAGCCCCCCAGTTTGTGGTGGTTTGTTAAGGCACCCCTGGGAAACCAATACCACCAACAAATAGAGCTGCCTTTATGGGCGACGAATCTTTCTGCCATTATGGGTAAACCCCTCCTAATTTCACTCTGGGAAGGAACCTTAATCTTCAGGTTTTGAGGATAATCGGCCATCACTCATAAATGCTAATCACATTATTAGTATTATGAACAAAATCTTTTAAAATGAAACATTTAAGTTCTTGGCTTTCTTTATTATAAGGTAGCCTTGTAAACTCCTCGAAGGAAACTTGCTCTATTATGCACTCATCTTGTTTTGAGAACTGATGTAAGTAACTGTCAAGGCAAGGAAGTCTTCTGCGTTTATGACTGCCATTTGGAGATATTGTTCTTTAAGTTACTCAAGGACCGGGAGCCAAAGCCCTGGTGACCCATGGCAAAATCTTCTCAAAGATGGGGCGCCTGGGTGGCTCAGTTGGTTAAGCGACTGCCTTCGGCTCAGGTCATGATCCTGGAGTCCCTGGATCGAGTCCCGCATCGGGCTCCCTGCTCAGCAGGGAGCCTGCTTCTCCCTCTGACCCTCCCCCCTCTCATGTACTCTCTCTCTCTGTCTCAAATAAATAAATAAAATCTTTAAAAAAAAAAAAAAAATCTTCTCAAAGCTCAGAACGAAGAATCAGCTGGGCTTCTGCTTATTTATTTTTTTCCCACATGATGAACTTGTATACAATGAAAGATACACGCTATGTACCCTTCCCTGTTTCTTCAGACGGCAACGAAGCATGGGATTTCCTTCCTGCGACTTCCCTCAGCCGAGAGTTCTTGGTAAGTGTTTTCTCCTTCCCCTTTTCTGCATGTTGTCCTTCTGTTTTTCTTCATGAATGTTGGTTTTATTTTTCCTTTACTATGACAATAGCCACCTCAAATCTCTTTTGGAAGAAAGCAGGATAGGAATCAACAAATTGAAAAGAAGCTAAAAAAGGCAAAGCGATCAAGTTTTGGGCAATGGGAGGGAGGGAGGGTGAGATGATTTTACCAGAAGCCTAGTCTTAAAAACAAAAACAAACAAAGCAAAACCAAGCACAGTCCTCTTCCAGCTGATGGTAGGGCAGGCCTGTGGTAGAGACTGAGAGGAATCGAGGCAGGAAGGGGGCCGGGGATGTTCACAAGCACTGAGGAAGCACCACGAGCTGACTCCGGAGCCCCGGGAGCCCTGCGTCCTCTCTACAATTGTTTTTGTGTCTCTGCTAAATGTGGAATCAGGCTGTTCTGCAGGGACCCAACTTAATCAACTTACGTATTCTTTTCTGCATCTAGAGTAAACAGCAAGTCTGCCCCCGAAGCTTTACGCAAGGCCAGGCTGGGCTCCCAGCATCCTGATCAACACCACTGCTCTTCCCATCTGGGACGAGGCATGGGCCCCTGTGTGCAGTGCGGTCCCCAGGGTAGCGGCGTTTCCCTCCCTCTTCTGTGGGATTCCACAGTGGGGCGAAGGGGGGGCAGGGGTCACTGAAGGACCCGACTCCATCCACAGGACTCTCCCCTCTTCTGCCTCGTGTCCCTGCCATTGGAGGGGCCCTCAGCGAGCCAACGTGGGCACAAGGGCCACCCCCCGCCCCCCCCACCCCACCCCCGCTCCCGGCAATCCACACGCAGGTCCTGGGGTGAAGGGTGCAAAGCAATGACACTTCTTGTTTTCTGGACTCTCCCTCACCTGGGGGTATGGGGCTCTTTTTGGCAGACAAAGGATTTGAGACAGAAGAGCTACCGGGGCGCCTGGGTGGCTCAGTCGATTAAGCCACCGACTCTGGGTTTTGACTCAGGTCGTGATCTCGGGGTCCTGGGATGGACCCCCATGTGGGGCTCCCTGCTCAGCGGGGAGCCTGCTTCTCCCTCTCCCTCTGCCCCTCCCCCAGCTCCCATACTCTCTCTCTCTCAAATAAATAACTGAATCTTAAAAAAAAGAGAAAGAGAGAGAAGAAGAAGAGCTACTGACACGGGGTGTTGAAGCCTGTGAGGGAGCATGAGCAGAGCTTCCGTTTATTGAGCGCTGACTGTATACCGGGCCCGCAGCAAGCACTTTGTGTACACGAGTGTGTGAGGCAGCTTCTCCTCTCCCCACTTGGAGGCAGAGAGACTCCCAGTGACTTGCCCAAGACGAGGCAGACGTAAGTGGGGGAGCTAGGATTTGAGCGCAGGTGCGGGGCTCCTGCCCCAGCTGCCCAGGCTGGGATGAGGCAGCTCGGCTCTGGCACCAGGAGGACGCTCAGCTGCCTTTCCTCCTGCGGTCACTGCACCTCTCGGGTCACGCAGAGGCCCCGCAGATGGACAGCCTGGACTCTCCCTCCGTCCCGGCCCCTCTCCCTTGCCCTCGAAGCCCACGCTCTAGGGGGCGCAGGCTCCCTCCTGGGTCCCCAACTCCCACCACAGCGTTACCAGGCATCCTGCTTTCTTCCTGCTGGAGCTTTTCCACCACAAGCATGTCCTGCTTTTGCGAATATTGACCTCTTATCATAGCAGAACTCCCGGGCTTTATTAGGCTAGCAATCTGGGGATTCACTCCATTTTTACTAAAGAACTCTGTCCCCAAGTTGAAGAGTGAACAATGCGGGAAGGAGAAGGAACATTCTCAGCTCATGTTTATGGCACACCTACCACACCCAGGCCCTGGGCTAGGGGCCTTCCTCACCACCTTGTGAGAGGGGGACTGTTAGCCCCATTTTACAGATGAAGGCGTCGAGACCTAAAAGCTTAAGGAACCCGCCCAGGACCTCACAGCTCTTAAGTGGCAGAGATGAGGCTTGAACCCAGAGCTTTCCACGCCCATCTAAAGAAAAGCAGCCAAGTCATCCTCTCAGAACGAGGACGCGGTGAGGGAGACTCCATCCCCACCCCCACTGCCTTGTCACGGGCGCCTTAGAAGCTTCCATGCAGCTCTGGCCTCTCCGTCCACCCTCCGCCCAGGGCTACATGAGCTGGCCAGTTCTGCTGTCCCAGCCCCCACAGCTCGGGAAACTCTCCCAAACTCTCCCTCCCGCTCTAGGTACTGCCGAGAGCCCGTGGCTGCACCCCGACCCGTGGGCAGGTCTCATGCCCGGGATATGTTCTGCCACCCTCTTCAGGAGCCCCGAGCTGTGGGAGGAGCTGCTGTGTCCACCAGGCCAGGCTAAAGACAGAGGTAGGACCCAGTAAGAGCTTGGCCATGACCCTGCCAAACCCCTGCTCATCAGTGAAGGGTCTGTTGAAGCTGCTCCCCAGTTTTGGAGCTCAAGAGTGGCTGAGGAAGTGGGGAGGAACCCCCAGTCAGGGATCTGGGGGTCTGGACTGGATTTAGGAGCAGCCCAGTGGTGTTCTCTGGACATTGCCTGGGGCCCCTGCGGAGGGGTGTCTCTCTGGCTCGCTCAGATGCTCTTAGCACCTAACATGGGCACACGCAGGCTTCCCTCCCACAGATGGAGCCCTGGGCGGGGAGGACGGTGGGATCAGGACAACCCGACGGTGTAGTGAAGCTGTCGGTGCCCCCCCCCGGGCCCCCTCAGCATGCATGCTCCAGCCCCTGCTAACAGGACTGTAGGGGGTGCAGCACCCTGCTTTCTGCTAGGGTAATTGTAAGGTGTGTGCTATACATACTCTTGCTACTCAAAGTGCAGTCCGCGGGTCTGCAGCAGGGAAACCGTTGGCAGCTTGTTGGCGGTGCAGAATCTTGGGTCCCACCCCGACCTGGTGCATCAGAATCTGCATTTTAACAGGGTCCCAGGAGTTTGGTGTGTGAGTTAAAGTTTGAGAAGCACCGTCCTGTGCTGCTTCCCAAGGGCCCCCAGACGGATGAAGTTCTGGTGGTCCCTAGTAGTAGTAAGCTGCTCATACCATACTTGTACGGACTTCCTACCCTTTCGTGTCTTGCTCCCCCTGCCCTCCCGCACTGCTTTCTGTGATCCCCTGCCAAATACACTCTGTTGTCTCCAGATCTGCTCCTGGGGGAACCAACCTAGGACTCATGGCCTTTCTGGGATGAAATAATGGATCTGCTGCAAAGCCCAGCCCAGCCCAGCCCTTCTAAGCTGTGCAATGCTGGGCAAATGACATGTGAGAAAAGCAGTATTTAGTTCTTAGAATTAGTCTGAGGATTAAATGAGGCGGCTCTCGCAAAGAGTTGGCACGGTGGCTGGCACACAGTCGCCCTTCCAATAAACGTTGGCTATGGCTACTCTTCTTCTTCTGGGAGCAAAGGGCTTGGACCCAGCTGTGCCATCAACTAACTGAACCTCAGTTTCCTTATCTGTGAAATGGGCATGCCGATACCGACCTCACCAGGCTGTTGGGAAGAAGAAATTAAGCAGTGTGTAGAAACCATCTGGCAGTGAATCTGGTATGTGGTGGGTGCTCAGCAAAGGTCTATGGGAGCAAAAGTAGAAGGGACAGCAACTCGGAACAATCTGCTGGGGTTGGGCACCTCTCCCAGCCCAGGGCATGACCCCAGGATGACTCATCATTCTTAAACCTCAAACTTGGGCCGGGCCCTCTGCCCACTGGTGCACCCCCCTTGCATGGGTCACCCCAGGGCCACCTTCGCCTGAGCAAACAGGAAGAGTCAACAGGCGGAGAGACTGGGCCTCTTGCCACTCAGAAGGAGGCTCACGTCCTTGTTTCATGCCCAGACAGGAGACGGTATTGTTCCATGAACCTAACTCCTTTACCGGGCAAAGCTAGCCAGAGCCACGGGGGCCCTGTTGCTCCTCGGAGTTGGATGGGCAGGCCTACTGGGTGGGCTTGACCAGAATGAGGGAGCGTATTGCGAGAGAAGGTGTGTTCCCAAGCGATCGCGCCTAGCCCAAAGGATAGAGGAGGCTTCTCCCCTGAAGGAGAGAGGACACAGAGCGTGCTGCAGCAGGTAGAGCCTTCAGCCTTGGCGTCAGCGGGGCAGACTCGCCACGAGTAGCTGCTTTCTTGGAAGGGGCTGCAAACCTAAAACAAGACCAGTCATGTTGATAGGTTGCCTTAATTTTACAAGGGGTTTGTTATTTATTAGCTTATTCATCTTCACAATCACCTTGTAAAACAGCTGGGACGCAGTATCTCCTATTTGACAAGTGAGGGAAACTGAGGCCTGGAGAGGCAAATAATCAGCCTCAGTCACGTGCTAGAGGCCAAAACAGCAGGAGTTCCAGCCATGTGAAGGCTCCACTCCAGAAAATGGACAATTTAAAAAGCAGGAGAAGGAGAGCCTCTGCTTTAATTTTTTTTTAAGATTTTATTTATGTATCTAGAGAGAGAGAGCTTTTGAGCGGGGGAGGGGCGGAGGGAGAGGGAGAATCTCAAGCAGACTCCCCGCTGAGTGCGGAGCCTGACTTGGGGCTTGATCTCACGACCCTGAGATCATGACCTGAGCCAAAATCCAGAGTGGGATGCTTAACCGACAGCCACCCAGGCACCCTCTCTGCTTTAATTTTTAGGCTCAGTCGTTAAGCGTCTGCCTTTGGCTCAGGTCATGATCCTGGGGTCCTGGGATTAAGCTCCGCATCGGGCTTCCTGCTCAGCGGGAAGCCTGCTTCTCCCTCTCCCACTTCCCCTGCTTGTGTTCCCTCTCTCGCTGTGTCTCTCTCTGTCAAATAAGTAAGTAAGTAAATAAATAAATAAATAAAAAGTAAGAAGAAAGTCTTTTATATTCACTGTTACAGATACCATTTTCGGTGCTTGTCATTCCTTTCTATAAATGCATATTTCCATCTAGTATCATTTTTCTTCTGCCCAAAGGACTTCCTTTGATGTTTCTTGTTGTACCAGTCTGCTGGGGATGAGTTCTTTCTGCTTTAGCATGTCGGCTTTCATTTACTGAAAGATATTTCTGCTGGGTATAGAATACTAGGTACATGGGGTTTGTTTGTTTTTTTCACTATTTTAAAGATGTGTCTCCACTGTCTCCTGGCTCACATCATTTCTGGTGAGAAATCTGTTGCCACTCTTCTTTTTGCTGCTCAGTATGCAATGTATCCTTTTTTCCTCTGCCTACTTTCAGATGTTCTCTTTATCACTGGCTTTTAGCAATTCAATTGTCATTTGCCTTGGTGTTGTTTTCTTCATGTTTATTGGGCTTGGGATTCACTGAGCTTCTTGGATCCATGAGTTTACAATTTTCTTTAAATTTGGAAAAATCTCAGCCATCATCTCTCCAAATGTTTTCTTCTGTTCCTCCCCACGCTCCTCGAGAGACTCCAGTTACACATATATTAGACTGCTTGAAGTCATTCCACAGCTCCCTGGTGCTCTGCTTATTTTATTTTCCCCAGTTATTTCTCTGTTTCATTTTGGATGACTCCTACTGCACAACCTTCAAGTTCATTAATATTTCACTCTGCCAGGTTTAATCTGTTGTTGCCATCACACAGTGTATTTTATTGTAGATATTGTATTTTCTTTAAAAAAGATTTATTTATTTTATTTTAGAGAGAGAGAGAGTGCACAGGAGGTAGGGGCAGAGGGAGAGGGAGAGAGAATCTTCAGCAGACTTTGCCCTGAGCGTGGAGTCTGATGTGGGGCTCAGTCTCACAACCCTAAGATCACTAACTGAGCCAAAACCCAGAGTCAGATACTTAACCAGCTGTGCCACCCAGGCACCCCCAGATGTTGTATTTTTCATCTCTAGTAGGTCAGTTCTTTTGGGGTCTGTTTTTAGAGCTTCTGTGTCTCTTCTTAACATGCTCATGTTTTTCCCTGCCTTACATATACAGAAACAGTTAAAACAACTGTCTTAATGTCGTTGTCTACTAATTACAACATCAATGTCATGTCTGGGTCTGTTTCTATTGACTGATTTTTCACCTCATTTTGGGTTATATTTTCCTGCCTCTTTGCACACCTGGTAATTTTTAAGTTGGATGCCAGATGCTGTGATGGGTGCTCCAGATGGGTGCTGGATATTTTTGTTTCCCTTTACATATTCTTGAACTTTGTTCTGGGATATAGTTAAATTACTTTAATCCTTTTGAGGCTTGCTTTTAAGCTTTGTTAGGTGGGTTCAGAGCCTCCTTTAACGTAGGGCTAATTTTTTCCCATTGCTGGAACAACGCTTTCTGAGGATTTTTTCTATGTCCTGCATATTACAACATTTCCCCCATCTTGGCTGGTGGGAACATGAACCACTCCTGGCCCTGGGTGAGCCCCCCTGGATTGCTCAGCCTGCTCTTTTTGTTGGTTATTTTTCCAGGTAATTTCTTTACATGCATGCACTCATCAGTGGTCAGTCAAGGTCAGATCTTCAGTGTTGTCTACCTTCGTAACTTCCTCCTTGCTCTACAACTCTCTTCTCACAGATACTCCGCCCTGTGAATTCTAGCTACCGTGGCCTGCTTGAATTCTCAACTCTGTCTTCACAACTCAGGAAGACCATCAGGCTCTGCGGGGGCTTCCCTCCCTGTGCTCTACCTGGAAAGTCTTTTCCCTTGTTTATTTCTCTTCCCTTGGGGATCACTTCCTGCATTGCTGGCTGACACCTCAAAAGTGTTGTTTCGTACGTTTTGTTCACGGTTTTAGTTAAGACAGGAGGGTAAGTCCAATCCCTGTTCTTCTGTCATAGCTGAACGCATAAGCTCCCATAAGTTTTGTAATTTAAAAAAAAATTTTTTATTGTGGTAACATGTACCTAACACAAAATTTACCACTGAAACCATTTTTAAGTATATAGTTCAGTCTCTCTGTCTCAGTTTTAAGTGAAAAACAAATGTTTATTTTTCTTCTAATAATTATTAAACACTTACTCAGTGCTAGGTGTTGAAGTAGATATTATGGTGGGCGCCTGGGTGGCTCAGTTGGTTAAGCGACTGCCTTCGGCTCAGGTCATGATCCTGGAGTCCTGGGATCGAGTCCCACATCAGGGTCCCTGCTCAGCAGGGAGTCTGCTTCTCCCTCTGACCCTCCCCCCCTCATGCTCTCTCTATCTCATTCTCTCTCTCAAATAAATAAATAAAATCTTTAAAAAAAAAAAAGATTGAAGTAGATATTATGGTTACACCCATTTTAAGGACATGGAACGTGAAGTTTAGACTATAACTTGCCAAGGTGTCAGGGTGTGGTTCAGATTTAGTCCCACAAGGCCAAGAGATGAGCTTCACTGAGAAAGGGTCCCTACATCTGATGGCCTTCACCTGTCTGGAAGGACTTCCACTGGAAAGCTATTTCTCAGCTTGGAGCAGGTGTTCCAGAAATTAGCCCCCAGTCCATGGTGGCAGGAGCCTATTCATCCAAATAACAGAAGTGCTCTGGGCTTGGGGCCAGACCAATATCTGAATGGTAGAGTGTCTGTCACCTGTGACCCAGGACAGGGCCAGGTTGGCATACAGATCTGTGAGGGGCTCCATTCTCGAGGCACTGTGCAGGGCAGGGGTGCGCCAGGAGTCTGCCTGCGTGTGGTGCTGGTGGGACCCCGAGACCACAATACACAGTCAGCCACTTGGAATTAAATGTCAGCTTCATTTGCATCCCTGGCTTATCTTAAATTACAATTACAAATCTTCTGAAATCCCTGTTTAATTTCTTACCAGCTCCAAATGGGCACGTTAGCCGCCATTGATCCAGCACATCAGGGATTCTTGGCTTCATGGAGTCGTTCCCTTTATGTATATGAATGAAAACAAGACTCTTGTCTCAGAAATACTCTGGTGGCCTCTTTGCAAAGGCTGGGGTCATTTACTCCCAGCCTTTCACAAGAAAACCCTAGAAGCATATTCCTTTGTATGGTTTCAGTTTGTGTCAAATGCACTTTAAGAATCACAAGTGGGTTCTTCTTAGTTATTTCCCACTAGCGACCCATGAAGCTTGGCGTGTTTTATAGATGCTCCTCTTACAGACATGGGTATGAAGGCCAAGGAACAGTTACCCTCACAGGCTCTCCATCTGGTGGGGACAGCGCAGAGGCCGTGCACCCCCACCCACCTCATTCATCTGTTCTCTCATGAGTCTCTGTTTGCCTGGAGGTGGGCTGTCCCTGGTACTGGATGAGTGGGCCTCTCAGCCCCGGAGGGCTGGACTGTACTTTTTCCTCTGTTTCCCTCCATGGGACATGGAACCCAATGTGCTCTTGGATAAAAATCTCCAACCTTCACCATCATCGCTTTATCTTCAAGTAGTCGCAATTCTGTGGCGTCCATCCCTGGTGTTTTCCTGTGAAGGTGCACTGGGAAATGAGTAGGCCACATTTGACCTCTCTTTACCCAGCACAGATTCGGCGTAAATCTCAGGCCCAAAGAGACTGCCGATAAGGAAACAACTACGCAACAGATTTTCCAGAGCTCCAATAAAGAACTATTCGCTTGGTAAAACAATGATTTGTTTCAAAAAGATCTGGGAGTATGCCATTCTGGGAAATCAACTTTTCTGGGGAACTGAGGTGTATGGTTGTCCCAGCACTTGGGTTGCAGCTGGGCATGGGAGGGTGGAGCTGATGTCTTCTGTGGGGGATGATGGAGAATCTGAAGGGCATTGGAGCAGCTCTTCTCTGAAGGTTAGGGGAGAGGGGCAGCACATCTGGCAGCCTCACCTGTAATCAAGGAAAGGAACCAACCTGGACATGATGCCGTTCCCAGCATACTGGGTACTCAGAACCAGGGCCAGCTTCATGCATGTGTGACCTGTGCAGCCACATGGGCCCCATGTTCAGAGGAACTCCAAGCTTGGTTTATTGTGCTGTTGCCGCCATCTTGAAATTCTCCATCACTTTGAACAAGAAAACTTGGATGACTTCAAGCCATCAGGAAGTGAACCTTGAAAGGAACCTGACCAGCTGCTCTACTGGTTTCCCAAACTGGAGGTGACCCCATAACTGGGGGTTATCTGAATTAACTCCCATGTAGAAAACTATTTATATTAAAGGATATGTAATAAAAATGCACTAATTTTAAGATAACATCTATCTTATTAAAACTTAACAAAAACTGCCTAACTGTTGTGTAGAAATTAGACCAAAAAACTGTCTTTGAGGGGTACTTATCACGAATAGTGGTTAGTATTGCTGACACGTGGTGCTGATAAAAAGCAGACCAACTTTAGTACATCTCACTATTGTTTTAAAACTCACCACCGACGACGCGCCACCTGATTGAGGACATCTGGGCAGGGGTACACCACCGCCAAGAGATGCCCTTTTTATTTTGCCATCAAAACTCACAAATGTTTTTGGTTTGAAGGGCAATAATTTCCAGTATTGCTAAGGACTCGGGGCTGCGAGTGGAAATACAACTGTTGGTCAGGACAACATGGCAAAATGTCAAAAGTCCATATCCTTTGATCTAGAAATTTTACTGCAAGGATTTTGGTCTAAAAAGATAGTCATGAGTGTATCTAGAGATTTAGCAGTAAAGATGCTCAACACAGTATTGCTGATAATAAAGACACTGGAAATAAATCGCAGTACATCCAGGCCATGTTTAAAATGTTGTGTAAAAATATTTAATGGTATAGGAAACTTTTCATAATGTATTCTTAAGTGAAGCAATCAGATTATAAAACACAATGTACTATATTTCCCTTTTTAAAGGAAATCAGAATATGCATGTTATTAGTACGTGCCACCCACTTCCCAGCTGGAGCACAAAATAAGTTTACATTTTCTTTTATATCCAAATTATGATTCCAGACTCTGCCCCAAAGATCACAGGAAACCCATTTTTTCAGCTCCCATCCAAGGTCATTTTGGGAAGTGCCTGGAATGCTTGGCGGTTTCACAAATTCAACCTGCTTGTTCTTCCCTCTGCAGCCTTGCTTTGCGGGGGGGGGGGGGGGGGGGGGGCTGTAGCTCTCTTTCCTGGCCACTGGCTCCAAGCAGGCTCCCTTCCTTAGCTGTCCCAACTGCCTAAACCCAAGCTCAGGTGTTTAGCAAACCTTTGCAGAATGCTTGGGGGAATAACCCAGGGTCAAGTGCGTTGGTAGCTAAGAGCTGCACATCCCTTTGGGCTCACAGACCAGAAGCCACCCTCAGGGTCCCAACAGAGCAGACACCAGCCCAGCCCAGCCCTCCTCGAGTCCTAGTGAGGAAGGGACCCCTCCCTGCACAAGGGCTGACCCTCACGCGCACCCCAGATGCCTGAAAGAGAGAAGATTTATTTCCTTCAAGGGAAACATACCACACATACACACTCGCCGCCCACAGACACACACCCCATGTGCATTCAGGCACACAGGGTTTGGTCTGACCTCTCTGACCTAGAAGAAGCAAAAACGGTGTCAGCACAATTCCCAAATCCAGTCAGTTATATAACAATAACACAACGTAAGGAACATGGACAGTCCCACGCAAATTGTCATTTAGATAAAAATCGTTTCTCCAACTCATCGGAGGCACAGACTCCAGAATCTCTCCGTTTCCATTAGTAACCATGCCATACTGGACAGCCTCAGTCCTGGTTGTGTGATCCTGCCATTTTTCTCTCAGTATGCTGGCTAAGTCCTTTACATTTGTGTCACTAAAGAGCCCAGTCTTGGACTTTTTCTAAAAACATTAGAAATCTGCTCTAAAGGAGAAATGATGTCTCCATTTCCAGAAAAGAAAAACTGTCAACACGCTTCAAATGTTGTTCCTGCAGTTACAGGCTTCCATGAGGAAGGGAGCATTCCCAGCAGTCCCCCTGTCACCGACTGTGTGCGTATGGGTGTGTGTGTGCGCAAGTGTGTGTGTGTGTGGGTGTGGGTGTGTGCACGTGTGTGTGTGCTTGTGCATTCGTGTGTTTCGTGCATGCATCAAAAACTGGTAGCATGTGTACAAAATCACAGATCATGGCCAAATTAAAGTGAGGAGATTATGGGCAATGTTAATTTCCTTTTAATTGCCTTTTGGGTTTCTTTTCCTCGAATTTTAAGATTAGCTTGAAAAGTGAGAAAGCACAAAGCACACATTCAAAGCTGGGCTTTTTGTTGGTTTTAAGCCCTTAATATTTTATTTTCTCTTCCCTTGATCTTTCTTCTAAAAACCAAAGCCCCACATGTCTGATTAATTAAGGTTTTCAGTTAATCAAATTTTATTAGGTATTTTACAAGTTTTCTAGACAATGGCCTGTAAGCAAAAGGGCAGATGGGGCCTATCTAATCACAGAGAGGAGCCCAGTGAAAGAGCAGACTGAACAGCGAAGGTGTTTGCATGAATCAATGTGATTTGGAATCGGAAGAGTTTGTTTTTAAAAACATCCATTTTAGCAAATAGTGAGCTGAAGTTAGTGATATTTATTTAAAACGACACAATGAGTTTTGAAACCACAGGGGCACCTTGATTATCTTGTCTGCAGCTCACTTTCTGGACTCAAATCTGATTTTTAAAAAGTATTCATTTTAATTTTAAAACTTTAAAGCAATTGTTTTTCTCTGTGCTTGAGCAGTTTCCCATCTGTCAGGTGGCAAATGGGCTGGTGGTTTTTTAAAACAGTTTTTTATTTCAAATTACCAAAGTAATACATATTCATTGATGAAAATATGATAAATACAGAAGAGCTCAAAGAAAAACAATCATCCATAATCTCACCATGCTGTTCAGGAAAAAGCTGCTCATTTGAGGCATTTACTTCCAGCCTAATACACACACATACAAACACACACGTACCATATATACATACAGACAGAGCCCCGTGTAAACACATACGTTCAGGTATACACAATAACTGGATTGTCCCGGACACACTACTTTGTAATCTACTGATTGTAACTTAGCAGAACGTCGTACATATATCTTTAGAGATTCTTAGTTAACATCTTTTTAATGGCTGCATTGTGCTCTATCTTACAGTTGGGTATTTACATTATTTCTAATTCCTTGCAGTCATAATGACTACTTCAGCGTGCATGTTTGTTGTATATTCCCTATAAATAATTTCCTTAAAGTAGAATTGCTAAAGCAAAGAAAATGTGCATTTTCAAGGTTTTTGATCCATGCTGACAAATATCCCTCTGGACAAGTTGCACTAATGGGCTCTTCTTCAAGCCAAAGGTGAGGACACTGGTTTTCCCCGTAGTGGGTATGCCAGTATTTTATTATTTTTTTTTATTTTTATTTTTTTAAAGATTTTATTTATTTATTTGACAGAGAGAGACACAGCGAGAGCAGGAACACAAGCAGGGGGAGTGGGAGAGGGAGAAGCAGGCTTCCCGCGGAGCAGGGAGCCCGATGTGGGACTCGATCCCAGGACCCTGAGATCATGACCTGAGTCGAAGGCAGACGCTTAACGACTGAGCCACCCAGGCGCCCGGTATGCCAGTATTTTAAAGATATTTTAATATCTTGGCCTACTGGGCTAAAATATTTTTTTAAAGATTTTATTTATTTATTTATCTATTTGAGAGAGAGCACAGCGGGGGAGAGGGAGAAGCAGACTCCCCACCACGCAGGGCGTCCAATGAGGGGCTCGATCCCAGCACCCTGGGATCATGTCCTGAGCTGAAGGCGGACACTTAATTGGCTGAGCCACCCACGCGCCCCCAGTGGGCTAAAATTTTATGTTAAGATGTGATTCTGATCCAACAGCCCTAGAAAGGGGAGTTAGAACACTGTCAAAGTACCAAGCAGTAGCATGCATCTGTCTTGCTCCCTGATGCTTCAAGCTGGATCCCATCCTACATCTCACTATAACTCGGTATGAGCAACAGGGATGCTGGGCAAACAGCAAAAAAATTAGATAACAAAGATATATATGTGTCTATGTACACACACATACATATACATGTATCAATATGTCCCAATTTTGTTAAAATATGTATGTGTTTATATACACACACTCATACCCACATGCCCTGCCAAAATGTTCACAGCAGTTATCTTGGAGATGTGGGTTACAAACAGCTTTTATTTTCTTCCTTTAATTTACCTATGTTTTCAAATTTTCTATAATGACCATCAATTACTTTTGAAAACACATATACCCAAACAATAAATGTGGTTATTTTTCTGAGCAAACAAAATTCATCCTAGCGTGCTAGGCAATAGCTTAGCCCCTTCTGTTGCTAATCTCGTCCTCCCACCCTCAGGTTTAGAAACCAGTATGGGGGAGTGGAGGATTCAGTCATCAGACCATCCAGGTACTGGGACCAGCTGGCAGCTAACCATCTGAAGCAGATCTCTGGGCCCCAGTTTCTTCCTCTTTAGAATAAGAAATCAGGGAATGGCATTAGGTTTCAACTCAAATGTCTGCTGGAGTGGGGTACTATGGTGAGAACATTTTAGAGGCTGACTCAAAATGGAATCTGGAAAGTCAGAAAGATTTCTGTGATTGACTAGTAATGTCTGCCTCAGGAAGAATTGCAGCAATTGACTCCAGGTGTGTGCCATGGAAATCCTCCAGTCTCCTGCAGCAGAGCTGTCATGCCTGGACCAGACATCTGGAACATCTCTTCCCAGTCTTAAATCCTACTTTCTTGGCTTCTTCATTCATGATGTCTTTCCATATTACCTTTCCCCTTTCTAAGTGTCTCACTTTTTAATGAAGATCAGAAATTTCATTTGGTTCCATAAATACTTACTCTAGGAAATGTAAAGGTAAATAGGATTTAGTCCCTGCTCTGGAGGAACCTCCATGGGGATGCTGGAGAAGGGAGTCCAGGATTACATTTCCTCAAAGTTTTTCTTGGATTGTGAAGGAGACTGAGCACAGTGATGGCCAAGGAGTTCACCCAAAGGGAAAGGCCAGGGATGCTGGGAAAGAAAGGTCACCATGCAGAGGAGGGAGGTATACCAGTTGTCTCTGAGTGGCTTCCAGCCCATCCTCCGTGTGACCTGGTTCTGTCTCACCTGCCTCCATTTCCTGCGTCTGACCCCTAGGGGCTGGCGGGGGAGAGCTGGTTGTGCATCAGGAGCAGCACTGGCTGCCTTGCTGGTCTTTGCTGGTCTTAGACTGGCGTGGAAGGTTAGGATGGAAGACGGAGGTTCAACAGGATCCTTTCAGTGCGGTGACTCGTGATGGGTTAGACCTGCCATCCTAGGGAAGATGGGGTCTTGGCTCAGGGACACCTGTCCTCTCAGCAGTGGTGAGAAGAGCAGAAGAGTGAACACAGAGCTTTCATTGGGAGGTTGGCCTTGGGCCTGCTACTTTGGGTGTTTTCCTGCTTTGGCAGAACTTTTGGTCCCAAGTATATACCCCTCTCTGGGAGATGCACTTTCAGTTCATAGAAAGCAAAACTTCTGACTCATAAAGACACCTGGATGGGAACTTTGAGCCCCCGTGGTTAATTGGTCCAGATGTTCTCAAATGTCCCTTCCAACCCTGAGACTCCATGCCCCCTTCCCTCCACATGTCACCTTGGAAGCCAGTGTGTCACACACCCTGTTAGATGAAAAGGCTCTGTTTATGATGCGTCACCAAGGCCACCTGGCCTCCAATCCCCACGGCTCCACTTACCATCTATGTGACCTTGGGCAAATTAATCCATCTCTCTGCCTCAGTTTCTTCAACTATTAGATGGGGATAACACTACTACTTTTCGCCCAGGGCTGTTGTGAGGATAAAATGAGCTAATGTGTGCTCAGTAATTACATGATGAGTGTTCAATATGTCTGTTCTTCCCTCTAGACTGAGTATGTAGACCATGACTCATCTTTGTGTCTTTAGCAGCCAAGCACAGACTGCACCAGAACTTTTGGCTACAAACACTTCCCTCAGTTGTCCTCTTTCAAGAGAAAGACATAAGTAATAAAATAGGCGGCTGTATGGGATGTGGAAATAAAAGGAAACTTCCAGTGGAACACCAAAGTCAGTAGAGCTCCACCCAATCTCCTGTATCTTCTCAGGCAACAAGCAGCTCTGCGCAGATGATCTCAATCTGTGGGACATGCAGGAGCCTCATCCAGCAACACAGACTTCAGGACGGAGCCTCGTGCTGACACTTCCAATAGGGGCTCGTAGGGGTGCATTTCGAAAATGTGGACTTATTTATGGGTGTGCCTGTGATAAAGACAATACAATAAAATAACGAAAACATAATACAAATGTAAAATACATTAGTGTACTTATTTATATAATTTATTATACTTGATACAATATACATTTATTTATTGTATTCTCTAAAATAGAATGTAATAAAAAGGCCTGCCACGTTGTAATCTTCCCACAGAACAATTTATATTCAGAAACATCATTCTCACTGTAGGTGGAGCTTTTGTAAGAGACGTGGGTAATAAAAGGAGGTATGTGACAGATGAGGGTTGGCCCCCAAGCTCCTCCCCATCACCTGAATCAGGAATTGATGGAACCATTTCTAACCCCTAGAGCAACGGCACTCAACCTCAGCTGCCCATGGGGTCACCTGGGGAGTTTTTAAAAATACTCCTGTCCAGGTGATTTGAAGGTGCTGGCAAGGTTGAGAACTGCTGATCCAGGGCAGGTGTTTGTCATTACTGACGGGAAGAGAGGAAGGGGGGCCTGTGGAGGCCTATCTGTGTTTGTTGTATGGATTCTTAGGGTCCTTCGCAGAGAGGGCCTGGTCACAAGATCTTGATCTGTTAGGCACACGGTGGCCTCGTCTCCTGCTTATAGGGTCCTCTATGGATGATGCAAAATGGATGGAAGAAAGGGAAACAGTTACTCTCTTAAACAGCTGAGAATATAGGGAGAGTTTTAAAAGATGGAAATGCTTCAAAGTTGATTCGAGTCAATCAACATTTAAAAATCCAGTTGCCTTTCTTTTTAGAGTGTTCTTGTAGAGACTCCAAAATTGTGACTCTGCGCCGTGATCTGGCTGGCTCTCCTCAGGGAGCTTCGTTTCTAAAATCACTTCTGAGGAGAAGCCTGGAAAGGAAATGGGAGTCAGGTCTTTCAGAGCCAGCTCAGGGCACGGGGAATCTGTGTGGGAGGCCAGGGTTTTCGGGCCATGGTTCTCTGCTTCGGTCATCAAGGAGACCTGCTGGGGAAGAAGGAGGGAAAGATAAACTCTGCCGACAGTCATTTATGGGGGGCATGAAAAACGGGAGGCACGGAGGTCACAGGTCCTGATCACAGCGTGGCAGAGGCCAGGAAGCGTGTCTGGTTGCAGCTGTCCAGGGACAAGATGTAGGAGGACCTCAGGACATCACGTGATGTGCCTGGCTTTCATGTCCTCCTCGGAAGACTGGGGAAAGGTCTGAAATAGCTGGAACCCAAGGCCCCCCCTACCTCAGACATTCTGGGAGCTGGTAAGTTTACAAAGTTGGTTACCGACTGGCTCTGAGAGGGAGAAGAGAGAAGACCTCTCTTGAGGGAATTATGTGCAGGAGGGTTTGGAGCAAAAGGAACAGTTGGGTGAAACTTCAGGAAACAAGGCGGTCTCAGGACAGAAGTGAGCCTTCACTTCACTTCACAAAAAACTCAGTTTTTCCTCTGACCTGGATGCTGCCATTCAGATTATGAGGCAGAAAATGGCAGTGATACCAGCTTCTTCTTCCCAGTTTCATGGGGACTTGCCGTTACCATGGCGATGGCTAGGTGGTGTGATGTGTGGCTTTGTGCTGAGACCACCTCCTTCTTTGTTCTCATCCCAACTATAGGTACTACCTCTGGGGCTATAAGAAAGAGCCCATGTAGGGGATTTCTGAGCTTGTTTGACTCACCTCAGGAGCAAATCTCTTTCCCTCCTGCTATTGCTTCTATCCTCCGGGAATTAAGTTTCCTGATTAGAAGTTCTGAGGCACTTGGGCCCTATTTTCTTGAAGGCAGCAGAGAACAAAATCTGAAATATAAAACCCACTAGATGAGAAGAGAATAAAGTTTGGTCTGTCCCTTTGTTCTGTCTTACTAGCAAGAGATACTTTAGGGGAAAGACACAGTAGCTGCCTTCAGTGGTATCTGTTTCTAAAGGTTAGGGATATAAGCCTCTCTGACTTGCCCCTTCATAACTTTCTGGCTCCATCGTTCATGTGAGCTCCTCTGAGTCCTTCTGGAACTTATTTATCCTTTCAGCCTTTATTGGATTCCAAATGATAGAGGCAACCCCTGAGACTTGCGGTTGAGACGTGCCCTCATCCATCAGCTGCAGACTCCAATTGTGAAGTAATGTTCTCCGTAGAAAGTTCTCTGCTGGGCTTCTTTCCTTGGATCTGCCTCTAAAAAGCTATGACCCTGAGCAAAGTCCTTCAATCTCTCTGAGTCTAGGTTTCCTATTCTAGAAAACAAAAGTAGGAGCATTGGACAACCCCTAGTTCATGAGGTGGTTGTATTTTGAGGGTGGGCAAGAACAGTGCTCTATTCATTGCTGCATCCCCAGAGCCCAACATGGTCCCTGGCACAACACAAGAATTCAGTGAATGTCTGTCAAATGGGAGAGGTTAAAGGAAATGATATATTAGTGGTGATACTTCTGTCCCAGTTGGAACTCTTGGTGGCAAATGACAGAAACCAACTTACACTAGCTGAAGTAGACACAGAACGTTTCCATCTGACATGCCTGGGAAGTCCAGGGGTGAAATTGATTTCAGGCACAACTAGATGCCAAAGACTCCAGGAAGCCAGGAGAGCCAGACCTTTGGAGCAAAAGCTAATTTTGCTTGTTTGGGCCCATACCTCTGCAGGGATGGAAAGAGTCAAAAGATGTATGGATTTCTCATCCTGCCCTGCCCTTTCTGAGTTAACTGACCTTGGGTGAGTCACTTTTTTCGAAGCTCTGGCTTTCAACTCTTGAAGATGGGGATAAGAATATTTGCTTTGCGTAAGGTGGTTGAAAAAGCTCAAAAAAAGGTAAGAATGTGAAATTTTCTACTGGCCTGAAAATGTAATTTAAACACAAGGTAGGTGGCATGTATATGATTGGCTTAAGTAAACATGTAAGCCTAATTTACTTTGCAAGAAATCATTTTAGGGAGGCATGTTCAGAGCTCCTCTTTATGCAAGCCTGTGCTGACTTAGGCCCACTAGTGAGCACTTTATGTGGATTATCTCGCTTAGTCCTTACCTCATTCTATGCAGTAAGGCACTGCTGTTAGCTGCATTTTAAAGATGGGGACACCGAGGCTTTATGCACGCAGGTAACTGCCAAGGAACACAGATGTAGGTAGTAGAGGCAGGATGGACACTGACCCTCGGGTCTGACTGAGGATCCTGCATGTACCACACCGGGGGATGTCCTATCCCTGTTCTCAAGGTTCTCTTTGTCTGTCATGGCATGTTGGTGCTGGAAGGGACTCAGAGTGTGGCAGCCCCTGCCGCATCTTACTGAGGCCCAACGGAGCCAGGACCTCAGCCCAGCTTTCTGACCTCCATTCTGCATCTGCCAGAGCTTCGAAGAGGAAGTCCCGCAAATGCCAACCAAAGGCAGGCGTTAAAAGAGAGTCCTAGAACTGCTGGAGAAGCTGGAGAAGCAGGCGGGGGTCCCTCCACCACTGCCCAGCACCAGACACGACAGTTGGCAGCACGTGACAGTACCCCATACCCATCCGAGTCCCCGTCACTCCGTCCTCCCATACAGAGTACTGTTCCCGTGTCCTGATCTGGCCAACCCTGGATTCGGTGTCTGGTTGGGGACACGTGACAAATGGAGCGTATTTCACGTGCCCATGTCCTCGCGGCAAGAGAGGCCGCAAAGGCAAGTGTCCAGCAATTGTAGCTTTTGGAGTGAGAAGCAACGTTCCTTCCTTCCAATACTCCAAAAAGACGTGGGGGAGGTTCCCAGAGCTTGAAAGGGGATATAGATATTTGATGGGCAAAACTAGCATTCTTGAGATTCTGGATAAGAGTAAATGGGGTCTCAGGACATGCCGGTTGGCTCCCCAACCCCCACCCTAGGAGCTGAAAAGCAAATGGGATCTGTCCCTTCCCTGCTTCCCTGGGGGCTCGGGGCATGTGCTCTTCACAGAGTGTTCTGAAGCTTGTTCTCAGCTCTCGGCTTCTCCATGAAGGATCTGCAGCCTCTGTCCTGGGTCTCATTCGCGGGCACGAGGTGCTGTGTCGTGTTGTACCATATGTAAAAACAGGTTACATGGACACTTAGGGACGGAGGCTTCTGGAGCCCCACACTGTGTCAGCCGCCCCAGGTCGTGAAGGGGAGAGTGTGCTTGGTGTCTGGACCCTCTGCCTCTTTGTGCAGCTGAGTGGGGGAGGGCTGTTTGGGTCTTTCTCCTCATGCCCTCCTCCTCCCCCAGCCCTGACCCCCAAGGCAGCCAGGCATGGCTGGGAAAGGAAAAGTCAGAGGCTCCCTGGGTTTGAGGGGTGACTTTTCCAGGGACCTAGGAGGAGAGAGCGCATCCAGGATGGAGCAAACCACAGCTGTTGGTGGGTCGAGGGCTCTTCCCACCAGACAGCCAGTCTTTTGACTGTCGTGGCACAGGCCCTGGTTGACAGCCTGGGACAGCAGAGAGTTTCCTGCTCCTTTAAAAGAGATGAGCCAATTTGGGCTTCTTGTATCTAAATATTTTAAATAGATTTGTTTGCAGGGTATTTATGACACGTCAGAGGGCATCTCATTTTGTTTCTATCACAAAGTGATGACGCCATATTGTAAATGGGCAAACTCAGCAGAGCGGACAAATGACCACCCCCCACCCCTCACCCCATCGTGAGGCTGGTTCCTAACAGTGCAAGGATGGGAAGCCAGGTTGCCGGACTCCCAGGTCAGAGTTTTTCTAGACCAAAGATTTTGAGTCAAAGGACCCTTAAGTTCTCCTCACTTTTTAAGCAAGGAAACTATGGCCCAGTTTGGTCAAATGACTTGGCAATGTTCACACAGGTAGTTCGTGGCTATGCTGTGTCCTCTCTTCCCATCCCATCTGGACTCCTAGTCCAGTGCTCCCGCTGCTGCCTTGGCATGACTGTCCCTGATGGTAGAGATTCTGCCGGTCTCCTGTCCCATGAGGGTTGGGCTGGCCAACCCCCTCATTAACCACAATGACTTTGATTAAGTGCCAGCCTGTAATCCTAAAAGGGTCACATTATTAGGACCTCATAGAATTCCCAGTTGCAATCTAGGAAACCATCCTCAAGACAGCCAGATTATGGAGATCTCCCTCTAGTGTCTCATGCGCCACGATTTTATAAGCAGTGATTGTCATCTCGATTTTTTCCAACTTCTCATTTTCAAGGATTATTTATGCACACATCCTGCAAATATGTGTCCCCTGCATTCCCAGGGTGGCGCCTTGGATGACTGTCCCTCCTCTCTCCCTCCCAGTGCTGATTTTTGGCTCTGTGGTATCTCATCATATTCTAAAGAGCTACCCACAAGGCAGGGCACCACAGATGAATTAAATCTGCTTCTATGGCAACATGGCTCTTAAGCAAAATATATTGATCGCTGAAGCTTTGGACCCACTTTAATCAAGTAATCTAAACAGGGCTTAAGCTTCAAAAGCCGAGCGATGTGCCCGGCTTCCAAGCGCTTACTTACACTGAATTAATTTATCCGGGATATACTAATGCTCCCCACAACCCTGTGGATTAGAATGTTAGAGGTTGCAATCAGGGTTCTGATCGTCTCCCCGAAGCCCGGCCTCTATTGATTGTCATGAAAAAGACACAAAGAGAAGTGGGGTGCAGTGGAGGAGGGAAAAAAGGGATTGGATCTGATTAAGACTGAACCCTCCCTGTCCACTGCTGTCCCGGGATCCTGATGGCCCTGCCCCAGGCTCCCAAGCTGCCAGTCCCCACCCTGCTGGTTCCTCTCCCCACCAATAGTCAGGGAACGATTTCTCCTTGACCCCAATACTGGCTTTTGAGGGAGGCTCCAACCACATCCTGGATCTGGAGGCTGTGACCTTGTTACTCATTCATTCAACAGTTTTTTGAGAGCTTGCCATGTGCCAGACATTATTCTAGGTCCTGGGGATACAGTAGTGACCAGGATAGACAGGAATCCTTGGCCTCATGGACTTCATTTGCCACTGGGGTGGATAGGACAAGACTAACATCCTGTCTTTTTCCCTTGTGATAGCCTGAGGGTGAAATGTACTCTAGAGGAAGGGAGAAGGGATAGGGCGTGTGTCAGCAGGTGTAGGTGGAACTGGTGGTATGGGTGTGAATTCACTTTTAAGTCCAGGGGTCCTCATTGGGCAGGTGACATTTGAGAAAAGACCTGAAGGAGATGTGGGAAGGAGCCACCATAGACTTCTGTGGGAAAAGTGCTCAAGGCAGAAGGAAAAACATGTACAAAGGCCCTGAGGTAGAGCGTGTCTGCCATGTTTGAGGGGCAAGGAGGGAGCCAATGTGGCTGGGACAGCATAGACAGAAGGAAGAGTAGGATGACATGAAGTCAGAGACGATAGATACAAGGGCCAGATGGAGGCCAAGGTCAGCCTGTGTATTTAGTTCCCCGGGCCACAATGACTGGTTCAGGGATGGACCAGTGACAGGAACCATGAAGAGCATGTCCTGAGGAGACACCAGCATCTTGTCACCACATGGAGCCCGAGGACAAAGCCAAAATGGAGAACAGTGGCACCCAGCGATGGGTGACATTGTCTGAGTCTCCCGTACTACTGAGGCTGAAAACTTCACAACACTTGGATTTTTTCAATTTATGGGAGCCAATATATCTTCCTTTTTGCCTAAACCATTTTGAATTGTTTTTTGCTGTAAAAACCTTGAAGTCATGAGATTCCTACTTCTTGACACTAACTTCAGAGGTAGAGCCCATACCCCAAGCATCCATTTTCTCTCTGTATCATGCTGGGGGCCCAGTCCGGCTCACCGTTCTCTCTCTTTTTTTTTAAAGATTTTATTTACTTATTTGAAAGAGAGAGAATGAGAGAGAGAGAGAGAGAGAGAGAGAGAGCACATGAGAGGGGGGAGGGTCAGAGGGAGAAGCAGACTCCCTGCTGAGCAGGGAGCCTGATGTGGGACTCGATCCCGGGACTCCAGGATCATGACCTGAGCCGAAGGCAGCCGCTTAACCAACTGAGCCACCCAGGCGCCCCTCACCTTTCTCTTTAGAAGTAGGAAGGACCTTTGTGTCTCACTGCCAGGGGACTAAGAGAGGGTACCTCCTCCCCCCAAGGCCTTGCCCTGCTCCCTCCCTTTTACTCTCTCTACCGCTAGAGGGCCCCTGGGCCAGCCGGCATGGGGGATGGCAGCACTCAGAACCCCTCTCCAAATTCCGCTCTCCTCTCTCCCACTCCATCTCCCTCAGTGTGTGCTGTTGGCCCTCTCCTACCTGTATTAGCGCTAGGACCTAAGGCATGCCAGATTTTACATATGTCGAGTTTCTACATATGGGGTTGCATTTTTGCAACTTTTGCACCTCGAGGAGCTCCCTCTGATATTCACTCCCTATGACCATGATGGTGGACAGGCCAGCCTCCAGTTTTCCTGGTTGGTGTGAAGACACAAAGGCGGCCAAAGCTTTCAGATAGGACTCCTGGATGTCATCGTCTCTTGTATCTCTGGTGATATCCACATTAAATGGATCCAAATGCTGCTCTGTGTGTGGTCACAGCCAGCCAGGCTTTCTCCAGTCTCTCTGGGGCTTTGTGGAGAGTAGAGGTGATGGCTTACATGTTCCTGTTCTCCCCTGGCTTCAAGCTCCTCTGAATTACTGATCACATTGCCCAGGTGTGGACCCCCTGCTCGCCCCCCATTACTAACACAAGGCATTGGTGTGTAGAAGACAGGGTAGAGCAATGGAAAGGGATTACATCACAGTAGCAGGTAATAAAAGAAATCAAATATTATGCCTCCCTCGGTATCTATTTATTTGGCCATTTCTGATAAGAAGACCCCCCCTTTTGCCTTTTCCCATCCCAGCCATATTGCTAAGCCCTCTCTCTTCTTCTAAACTGCTCCGTCACTCCTCACTTTTCAGGTTCATTCCCCTTTCTCATCCCCCTTTCCTCTCCTTCTTTCCTTCCCCACCGTCCACCCCGATTCCCCGTCACTTTTGCAAAGAAAAGAAATTTGTTCTCCACTTCTGCTCAGCTCTGGCCTTAATGTGCTTGCTTATCAGGGGCCCAGGCCTGTGGGTCCCTCTTCCGAGTAGCACAGAGGAAACAGCTTGGCTTTGCACTGTCTTCCCTTTCTCCCAGCTACCCGGATCTCTGCTGGGGGAGGCGTGGCTCTGTGATTGGTTCCCCAGTGCTACTTCTGAATAATTCTATCACCTGCAAGAGGCAGAAGAAGCTACCGTGCCCAGCCTCAGTTTCAAGACGTAAACTTCTCTTTATTAAACCCACCCATTTTATTGGCAACAAAATGAATGCTCCATAAGGTGGAGTGGATCAATCACTTGTCCAGTCTAGCACAGCTAGTGCCCAGGAGACAGTGGATTTGAATCCACATGTGATGATGGCAAATTTTTGCCATTTTTACGAGGATCATTATGAATTCAATCAAAATCACATTGTTACATCGACCTAGACCCATCCATTCACATTCACTGAGTGCTTCCTCTGCGGAAGCACCGGGCTGGGAAGGTAGGTGGTGGCAGGGGGTCTGAGGATGAACAATAAATGGTCCCTTCCCAAAATGGATTCTTCATCTCACAGGGAGACAGGCCAGATGGCCCATGAATTAAGGTGAAGATTCAGGAAGTTCAAGGAAAACGAAGTAAGCGACTCCAAAAACTCTTTACCTATCTATTTAAAAAGCAGGATAGCAGTGGTTATGAACTTTGATTATGATCCCACGGCAAGTTACTTACCTCCTCTGTACTTCACATTTTTTTTCAGATGCAATATGAAGATAATAAGAGTACCTCTCTTATAGGCTTCCTGGGGGTTAAGTGAATTCACTCATGTAATATACTTCGAACAGTGCCCGGCTCATAACAGACACTCCATGAATGACAGTATTATGATTAAATAATGTATGCTGTGCTTGGCTAACAATTATTTTACTTGATAAATATCACCAGCCCTGGTTGACAGTGGTGGACGTTGAAGCTCAGGGGTGAGGGAACGTCCTTCACGTCGTGGAGCCATTTTTGGCAGAGGCAGTAATAGAACGCAGGTCTTTGGATATGGAGCTGTGCTCTTCCCAATATGTCTAACTGACAGTTGGGCGTGCAGGACAGACAGCTAGGCAGGCTTGTAGAAAAGGTGGGACTGTTGGGGAATGGAGCAGATTGGATCTAGGAATGGATGATAAAGAAGGTTCATGTTACAAAAACGACTAGTTGTCCACCAAAATCTATTCTCTTCATCTTCCATGGTGACGGTGTTGAAGATGGACACACGCTGCCTTCTTAGGGACTACATCTCCCATCTTGCCTTGTGGCTAGGGGTGGTGGGCATGTTGAAACGTTCTCCTGAGGGAATGTGAGTAGAAGAAAGTGATCCCCTCCCAGGCTGGCACCTTAGAACTTGGGGTATACCTCTTCCATGCTCTTTCCCCCTTTTGTGCTTCCCAGACTACCTGTGTTGAAGAACTGGATTTCTATACCACCACACCCTCAATCCACCACCAACCACAGTTGTGTTCTACAATCTATTCAGTGAGGAGTTTACTAGTTATACATACACTCAGATGTCATGGAAATGTCAAATTGCGGTAAAGTTTCCGAAAGCTTATTCTCAATGTCATGACTCAGTTCATGGTATTGCTACCAAGAAGTTTGTGTACTTGAACTTTCTGCAGACCGCACTTTAAGTAGCACTGCTCTTGGGGCTGCAGAGACAAAATGGAAGGTACCAGGGTTCCTGATGGCTGCATGGAAAAGTGGCCTGTTGGCCTGGAACAGTCAAATCGGACAGTTTCGTAAAAGAAGAAATTTACAAATCCATATTCTTAAGCCACTGCATCTTAGGATTGCTTCTTAGGGAGGTGTGTTTTACCCTAATACAGATGGCTCATGCCATCTAGTACAAGGAAGAGGGGGCTTTCACACCAGGCAAAGTGACCCCTCCGATGCCCCTGCTGTAGATAGGCTGGCTCCAGCTGTGGGGACAGTACCACACCTCTACGTGACATTCCTGAGCGAAACTGTGTCCATATACCAAAGGATGATACAAGAGCCACTGGTTCCCTGTCAGCAGCCCCCTTGCTGGAGGTCTTACAATTTATAGGCTCTTAGTATGCCTTGGAATGATTTGGATCCAAGTAAATCCATGTTCTAGGGCTCAGATGAAATCAGAGGTATTGAAGTGCTTTGAAAAAGGCATGGTAAGCAAAGTTAAGCTCATAAAGCAGCTGGAGACCAGAAACGATTGAGGTAAGGATTTAGGGACCCACAGGCAGATCTCCATGAGCTCTGAGAGACCCTAAGGGCCACTGAGCAGGATCTAACCCTGGAAGTGAGCCCAAAATGCTTCTGATGTCTGGAGTCACACTGTCTCTAGCTAAGCGGCTTCCGGTGGGTCACGTAGCATCCTCTCGGTGAAGGAAGATTGTTAGGACAACATTGCAGGATCGGTGTGAAGGTCTGGGAGAAGGTACGTGTGAGAAGACCTGAGTGCACCTGTGTGCCAGCCAGGACCCGGCAGGAAACCGATGGTACATTCGAGCTGAGTGCTTTGAGAGAGTGTAATAAAGAGCAACTTACAAAGGTGTGGCAGGGATGGGGGGCCTAACAAGGGACAGTGAGTACTTGGCTAGCAATGGTGTGTACAGGGTGGGGAAGGAGTCTTTACCTCCCCCGGGCCTGAAAGGGAGTGGAGGGGGCAGTTATGAGAATCTAGAAGCCTTGTTCCATCTGGGTGGCATGACAGAGACAACCATCCAACAGAAATGGCAGCCAACGCCAAGACAGATGCCACCACTGTGGTGAAGTCTCTCTAGGGAGTCAGCTGGGGAATGTATTCCCTGACCTTACTCTCTTCCCATCCTCCTAAATCCTGCTGCTGCCTCCCATTGGCCAGACTCTGATGGAAGGCAGGGGAAAAGGGGGTCCTTGATGCCAATCGGCCTCCTGGGCGCAGAGGAGGATGAAGAAGCAGGAGAGGACCCACGGGTCCAGTGACTATATCCCCCCCCCCTCCACCACCATAGGACGCTGCCCAGCTTGCAGTGCTGGGGTTATAGTCTATGCCTGTAACCGTTAATGAGACGGCCGCATGCATCTTCCAAGGCCCCACTTAGCTGAAGATCGGACTCCTGGATGCCAGGCCTGAGGGTCTGTTCTCACCTCGAGCAGAGTTTGAGCAAATGGTTCTCTCTGTGCTGGCTTCTCGCCAGATCCTTTCCCACCCCTTTATTCATTCTTCTCTGTTGTCCTTGCCTAAGAAACCACCATCTGGCCACAACCTGCCTGAGGAAGGGATTGGTGAGTCGAGGACCTGCGGTACGGCCCCCGCTGCCTCAAGAGATGATTAGTGGCTGCTCGTCAGCAGATGTAGCTCAGTGGCATTTTAATATCCAGATGCCCCCCCACCCCCACAAGGAAGGCTGCGGCCTATGGAAGGCATTTCACACAGAGAGCCGTGATTGCTGCAGCAATAATTTCCTTCAACAGCCATTAAAACACTTCTGAATGTGTTTTTAAAAAGAAAAAGAAGAGGAAAAAAGGGCAGACAGGGATGGGGAGGGGGGCAGGAGTCCTTCCCATTTCCTGGCAAATATCAATGTTCACAGAGTGAACTTTAATTGGATGGGATGTTAATATCAGCGCCTTTGCGGTTATTAGCGCCTCGTCAGGGCCCACCTTTCATCCTGAGCTCAGCCTGGAGGTCACGCCTGCCCCTGAGACCTCAAGATAAAGAGCAGGCGGAGCCCAGCTCCCCTTGGGGTGCTTCATGCCTGGGCTGCCCGGGGGCACCCTCCCGTCCAAAGGGATGTTGTCTCAAGTCTTCAGGAGTCAATGAACCTTCTCAGTTCAGCTCCCTCCCTTGGCAGAGTGGCCAGCTCTCGGGCAGAGCCTGGGCTCTGCTTTGTGGCCCACTTACCAAAAGGTAGGCAAAAGCGGGTTGTGGCTTCATTCATTCACTCAACAAATATCTACGGAGGGTCTCCCAGGTGCCAGGAGCCCCAGATGTGGAGGTTGCCATCGGGGGGGCTTGCAGAATGCGGGCACAGCCCTGACAATGCCCAACCAGAACCAGGTTGTGGGTCCAGGGGCTGAGAGAGGGTCCCAGAGACCGGGGCGGGCCTGACCTCAGGCTTTAGCTGCTGGACTATGGAGGCCGGGGGCATGCCTGGGGAGAGGTGGGGCAGCCTGGGCAGCAGGGGGCCCCAGCGCGGGATAGTGAGTGTTCATCGGTCTGGAAGTATTTCAACATCTTGCCAATTGTCATAGTCCTATGGCAACTTGGCAGCTGAAAAAAAACCCAAAAAGCCCAGCAATATCTCCCATATGGAGTTTGCCTCCTTACAAGCAGCAAGAAGCAGTCAGCTCGTCTTTTCTGTGCTTATAGTAGGGATATTTTAAAATCTTGCCCCAAGTGAAACCAGCAACCGAAGGGTTAAGGGACTAATTCCCAGCAGGGGTCTAGGAAGAGCAGCTGCAACTTTTTACCCAGACCCTGTTTGTTTGCTGTTAAATTTCCCTGACTCTCCTGGGGTGAGGTGGACTGAGGGCTCACTTTCCTGTCTCCTCATGGGGCTGCCTCTGAAATAAACCCCTTTCCTTGCCGCATGCTGGATGTCTCAGTGACTGGCTTTGTGTGCATCGGGGAGACGGACTTGGGTTTGGTTGCAAAACTAGCAGCAGCTCCATTTTCTGTGCTAGGCCTGTGTGGACTCGGTGACATATCAGGAGATGAGTTTCAGGCCACCAAGGCACAGGGGCTGTTCAGCAGAACCCGTTCGTCTTCGTTTACCACAAGACTGAGCAACATTCCGGTGTGTCTGCACTGCTTGGGCTGGAGGTGCATCTAGACGGCTGTCCCCAGCACCCTGTCACCCCACCCTCAAGGAGGTAAGTGGAGTTTGCCTACATATCTGGGGGTGCAAGACAACTGCTTCAGAAGAAAGACATGTTCTGTCCCCTTTTGTTGTCTCTCTTGGGCCCAAATCATGGGCTATGAGGACATCCAACCACAACTTCCTGACATCATCTGCCACACCAAAGGGCTGGCTTTCTCCACTGGGTCTTTTTCTAGGCAGAAAGCTCTCATCTGTGGACAGGAAACAGGAACGAGGGTCACGGAGGATGAGTCTAGTGTTGTCCGTGCAAAGTAAGAACCGTAACGTGGTTACTGTTGACATCCCATATCCGTGAAAGGGGTTTTGCCAGCATTTGGTGGAACCATCCTTCACTAATCAACCCTGGATTTCTGGGCACCCTGTGTTCTGAGGATTACTCATGCTACCAAGAAGGCAGAAATGCCAAGAAACAACAGGAAGGGGGTGGGGGGATGCAGTCCATGGTTTACAAAGATAAAAGCCATGGCATTATTATTATTATTATTATTATTATTATTATTTACAAATGACCAAAGAGGAGAATAGATGTTGTCTATGCTCCTCTGGGTTACTCTGAGAACAAGTCTGCCGAAAGTTTCCTTAAAATCTGTCTGTGTTGATGTGCTTGTAAAAACCAAGTTACAGAACAGCAAATCTAGTATGACGTCATTTGAATAAAAAGGAAGATACACAAGGAATCTGCACATAGCTGTATAGAAAATGTTGGAAGAATATACGTTTTAGTGAATTCCTTCAGACTTCAGAGGCAGAAAAAGCTTTCTTATCTGTGAGACAATGTGTATGGTGAAACGCATCAGTTTCCCTTTTTGCTTCAGCTGCTGGGAAGCTTATATTTAAATTTGTATTCTTTTTTTTAAATTTTTTTATTTGAGAGAGAGAATGAGAGAGAGACAGAGCACATGAGAGGGGGGAGGGTCAGAGGGAGAAGCAGACTCCCCGCCGAGCAGGGAGCCCGATGCGGGACTCGATCCTGGGACTCTAGATCATCACCTGAGCCGAAGGCAGTCGCTTTACCAACTGAGCCACCCAGGCGCCCCAATTTGTATTCTTGTTATAGTCATGGTAGGTTCATCTGGAGAACAGTGGTTCTCAACCTTGACTGCAAGTTAGAATCACTTGGGCAGCTTTAATAAAGCCCAGTGCCCAGGCCACACCCCAGAACAATTAAGTCAGGATCTCTGGGGAATGGGACTCAGAATCTTACTTAAAAAAAAAATTTTATTTAGAGCACAAGCAGGGGGAGCAGCAGAGAGAGAGGGAGAAGCAGGCTCCTGTTGAGCAGGGAGGTGAGCAGGGAGCCCGATATGGGGCTCAATCCCAGAATCTTGGGATCATGACCTGAGCCGAAGGCAGACGCTTAACCGACTGAGCCACCCAGGCATCCCTAGAATCTTACTTTTAAAAGTCCCTGAATGATTCCATTGTGTGGCTCTCAGTAAGCTCCAGCTGGTCTATTTAAATTCTGGCTTTCTCAAGTCAAAAGTAAGGAAAACTGCTCACCTTTATTTACATTTTCCTTGAATCTGATTTTTATTTATATGTAATTTTTCAATTTGATTTTGTGTATTCTTGTAAATTGCCTCAAGTCCTCTATAGAACAAGATATGATATAGACAAAAATGATAAACTTGCGTTCAAGCCATATGACAACCAGTCCAGAGCTGTGTTATTTCAGTGAGGAGAATATTTTCTATATGAGTGCACCCACTGGGAAGAGGGAGGGGCCCCAAAATCCCATCGGGCTCCCGGGTGTGGGGTGAGTGTGCCCTAAGGAAAAGCCCACATCTCCAATTCCAAGAAGGACACCCTTGGGACTAGTAGCTGCCCTGACAGACACCCTGTTTGTGGATGGGAGCAAGGGGGTGTGGAGAATTCAATTTGGGGGGGGCAGCAAAGCAAGGTTTATTGAGCAATAGTAAAATGATAGTACAAAGCTCCCAAAGAGGGAAAGGGACCTGAGATGGTTGCCGAGAATTCGAATTTTCTTAAGAAATAAGTTCTAGGAATGTGTCGATGTATTTTCTTCCTGATTATCTGAGGAAATGTTGGCCTGCTAAATAAGGCTTGTGTGTAGGTCCAAGAGACCGAGAGATCTGACTCCCTCCTGAAGGGACTCTCCTCATCATAATTTGCTAAGATGGGGCTGATTGGGATAATTGCCTCCCACTGGAATCATGGTCACTGTTCTGGGGTGGGAGCCAGGTGGGCCTAGTTCTGGGGTAGGGGAGGAAGGGGCACCTCTGACCCAGATTGCCCCCTTTTGAATGTTCCCCTGTGAGTCAGCCCTTGGTGCTCCTTAGCAAGCCAATCATCTGCGCTAAGTTAGAACTGGAGCAGAGTGGCAAGAAGGCTTGCTATTGTCTTGAATGCCAGTTGTAAATTTAATGCCCACAGGGCCAGAGAAGCAGAGAAATGTGAGCAAAGCCGTGGGGTGCAAGAGGAATGGGGGGGAAGGGGGAGGGGGACTGTGATGGAGTGGCTCAGAGAGCATCTGAGGGATGTACAACCTCAGATTGAAGTGGGGGTTCAGGCAGGGGTGGATTGAGGGCGGCAAGTAAGGTAGGGTGCTGGGGATACAAGGGCCAGAGGAGAAAAGACCTCCAGCAGGGAGGTGATGCCACCAACTAATGGCATCTACTTTGAAATTTTGCCCAAGGGCATTGGTGGCCACCTGGCTCAGGTGGACCCTTAAAGCTCAGAAGCCTCACACACGTGCATCTTTGGTCACAGGCAAGGGAAGGGAATGTTGGTAAATTGCCCAGCAGCTACTCGGGAAAGTGAAAGACACAGCTCTTGTTAGCCTAGAGACTTCATCCACATTGTCACAGATTCCCTGAGAGTCCCATCTGGGGTTAGGAGTGCCCCCTTGCCCCCTTGGCATCCAGCTCTTGCCTAAGTCCTGGACAAAGTGACCGGAGGTACCTGAAGGTACCAGCTCACGCTGGTGAGAGCAGAAGCTTCCAGAACCCGAGGGCCTGATGTTAGCCAGCTTATTGCCCAGGAGACGATACAAGAGGACTTAAAAATAGCATCTTCTATAATTGCTTGAGTCTCTGGGTGTTTAGTAACCATGTCTGGCAGTCTATACCCAAGACGGGCCGGCTGTGGGGAAAGCCATTGTTAAAATAAAATCATTAGCTTAATAAGCTTGATGAAAAGGTTGGCAAGATGGGAATTTCCTCTTCAATATGTTCTCCACTCAAAACAGTCCCTGAAACCAGTAGGCCATGTTAATTATTGACTAAAATGCCCTGATATCTCTAAGTTGTTTTTTTTTTTCTTCTTAAGGACCTAACAAACATTACCTCCAAAAAGAGCTTGAAGTCCCCAGAATTTGCAGCCTCATACAGGGCTATATGTTATTTAACTGCTTTCCTTTCCTTATTACCATTTGTTTTGTTCCCTAGTGAGTATGTGCACACACTCCACACACATGCGCGCTCACACATGCACGTTATGCCATTTTCCAAGGGAAAGGGATGTCCGCTAATGACTTGAAAGCACGGAGTAGTGAAGACAGTTGGCAAGGCCGAGGGCCTGTCACTTGCAAGGCCGAGGGCCCAAGAAGATCAAGCCAAGAATAAGCATGCAACCCGAGAGAATTGTGCCCAAGCAAAAAGCACCAGCACTAGGTGAACTGCTACAGAAAGTGTATTGAAAAACAAGTCCTTCCAAAAACCTTCCTGCGGTGGATGAAGGTGGCCACAAAATCTTGGCCAGTCTCCCGCTCCCTGCCCCCAACTAAGAGATGGAGTTTATTTTCCTTCCACTGACCCTGGGATCGCTCTAGCCAAGCAAAAGCACTGTGCCAGTCCAGTGCCTGAGTCTGCAGTTGGTCCAGCAGCTTCCCCTTTGTGCTTTCTGGGGGTGCTGAATGGCCAGGTGACAAGTCTGACTTCCCGGCTGGAGACCCATGGTGGGAAGGAGAGGCCCTGAGACTCCACGGAGAGAGAGAGAGAGAAAGAGGCCCGGTGTCCCAGTGCCGAGCATCCAGATGACTCTCGGCTTCAGCTGCCATCTGGCTGCGAACACATGAGAGAGCATACACATAAGCCGCAGAAGAGCCACCTAGTCAACCCACAGACCTGAGAGAGAGAAAATGATTGTGATTGTTTTAGGCTGCTAATTTGGGTGGTGGTTCATTATGTAGGAAGAGATCATCAAAACCCTGCTCAAGCAGAAACAGAGGGCACATTTCCTAAGAGACCATTTTCCACCACTGTCTAGCCCATCTGCTCTGATATTGACCATGCCCTTCTTTGGCTTTCTAGGTGTTACCTTTTCTCAGTTGGTGGAATTAGCAGCAGTGAGACAGGAGTCAAGACCCGGGAGGGTCTTGCAAAATTGCCATCTCTTCAGATCAACTGGGCAATGCATCTCAGGGAGGACCACAGGCCATTGGCACGGGCAGCCGTCCAATGAGGGAGCGGGCAGGTAGGGCAGAACACATGGTCCTGGTAAAGAAGGCAAAGGAGGGGGGGGTCTTCGTCAAGCAGGAGAAAGAAGGTGCCAGATTCTAACCAAACAGGCCCGGAGTGTCTGGGAAGACGGGATTGTTTTCCTGTTTTTATAACACCAGTTTGCTGGCCAGTGTCTCAAAATAGAATTCTGTGACCCTAATCCAGTTCCTTCTTAGAGGAAAAGGAGAATGGTTGGAACTCACAGTTATGGAGCCGGGACTTACACACTGGGCACTGGGCCGGGCACTCTCTTGCACACTGTCTCCTACACCTGCTATGGAGAGACTGGGTCACTCGGGCTGGCTTTTTGGTTGCTTGAAATCCGAAACTTCTAATTAGAGTTAACTTGAACCTTGAGTCTTGTGTTACATTTATTTTAACTTAGCCCCCTTTCAAGATAGAAAGAAGGTGGCAAAAATAATACAAAGGAAACAGGGTAAAAGAATCCATGTGTAGTATTTGTTAGCTTTGGTAGAAGTGGAAATGTAGCAACATCAATGTTTGAACAAGTACATTTCCCCCCAGCAAATATACATGTGCCAAGAGGCATTTAAGATGTCCTTTCTCCTTGATTTTCTGATTCACATTTCAGCCTGACATCTGAGCAGCTTCAGTGTAAGATCACAGTAAACCATTTCCTTCTTATTTAATAAGTCAGGATTTAAGGCCTCGGTTGTATTTGAATACACCAAAAGCTTACAGAGAGAGAGAGAGAGAGAGAGAGAGAGACTTTTAAGTACTTGGTTATTGTTGATCCATAGAAGAAATCAGCTCCTGTCACTTGCAAGGTATATAAAGGGGATGTGAAGGAAGGGCTCGTGGTAGGGATGACCTGTTGTTTTCTGTGTCTACTGCTGAGAGATCAAAGGACTTCTCATCACCGAGAACTATTAGGCACCAGAACCGGCTTGAGTGGTGACGAAATGTTTGTGTGAATTTCTTTCTAGAATGGTTGGGAATGGCAGCATTTGAAGGCAGGAAGTCGCAGCTTTGTTATTCTTGCTACACTTATTAATGAGTCACAATTCATTTATTTTTAAAAGTAGCTATAAATAAAGCCAGGGCATGGTTTCAGCACTGTTTGGATTGAAAGGTTATTTTGCATTTTTTTTTGGTGAGTCAGTAGAGCAATTAATAAAATACTCTATATCCATTGGCGCCCATATATTAGCAATGCCCCTCCCCTCAGGATCTCTCTAATATTAAGTATTATACTGTTAGTGGACACTAAGAAATACTGAAATATTTATGTACACACACATAATATTTAAACATATGGAGAAAAAATTCAGGATGCAAATGGGGTGAATGGCCCTATTTTTTTTTTATAAGTCTCCCATTTCCCCCTATTCTTGCCAAGTTCACTGAGCAGAGTCTTTCCTTGTCTCACATGACCATACCGCTTTGCCCAATGGAATGTGAACAGTCAAAACCTACACCATCCCTGAGTAGAGGTTTTAAATGTGCTCATGTGGATTGGCTTGACCACCTGCCCAGCTGTCTGGCACCGTGAGAACAACCCACCCCAGGTAGTGGCTAATCTTTAAGCTTCGGTCTTGACCAAAGATATATGAGGAGTAGACTTGGATTTACCCAAAGCCTGAAGCCAAGCCATGACAGCCAACTCACAAAACTCAAATAAGCGTTTTTTGTCGCAAGGCACTGAGATTTTTGGACTTGTTACGCAGCATGAACTCAGTAGTTGTTGACTGATAGAAGAGTTTTGGATGAGTTTTTTTTTTTTAAAGATTTTATTTATTTATCTGAGAGAGAGAATGGGAGACAGAGAGCACGAGAGGGGGAGGATCAGAGGGAGAAGCAGACTCCCCGCTGAGCAGGGAGCCCGATGTGGGACTCGATCCCGGGACTCCAGGATCATGACCTGAGCCGAAGGCAGTTGCTTAACCAACTGAGCCACCCAGGATGAGTTTTAAGATTCATTTTCTTGTTCTATATCTGTATTTCCAATTTTTCGACAACAAACAAACATTATCAAGTTGACTCAGCTGGTCATTAGATATTGAGCACCAACTATATGTATGCGTGCCCCTGTGCTAGGGATTGGGAATGAGGCAGTGGAAAAACAGTTGGAAAGACCTGCCGTCGTAGAACTTAGAGTCTGATGGGGGAGACGGGCATCCCTCCAACCTTCGTGCACACGTGAGCTGAGCTGCACCAATATTGTGCTGCAGATGCGAAGTGTGTGGGGGCTAGAAGCTCGCAGAGAACAGAACTGTGACTTAGGCAGACACACGAGGAAGGACTTCACTGAGGATGTGACAACCGAGCTGACATCTGGAGACTGGCTAGGCGCTAACCAAGTGAAGTGATAGAATAAAACCTAGCTTTTAGGAAAATAAGCGTGCTTTTATTTATCAGGTTCTGCCCGAGTGCCACAGCATTACAGGTAACATTTAGCCCGAGGACTAAATGACCATAGATCTTGATATAAACATGCCAGAGGCTAGACAGCAGGAGCACCTAGCTGCCTATCAAAATCCTCGCTCCCCGTCCCACAGTACAGGGCTGTTATTGGAAAGCGGCTGCCCAGCCACGGACTCCTCTCCCAGACGCCCTTGTGTCCAGGGGCCGTTGTTCGAACCAAGAGGACTGAGCCCCAGCGATAAGTACCATTTCTGGGCCAGGACTGTTCAGAAGCAGGTGTGCCTTCTCCACACCAGAGTTTTTCCCCTCCTCCAGCAGATGACGCCGACCACGCAGGGACTCTGAATTACCCTGTGGAAGAAAGCTGCCCGTGGACCAGAAACACCTGTCTGGGAACCCCACCCCCCACTGCAACGTGAGCAAGATACGAGCTACGGTGTCAGACTGCTGAGCTCCGGAGTGCGTTTGTCGCAGCGCCTGTGCTATGCAGGTTAATAGAAGACCTATTTTAAACACGGATTCAGTATTTTCCTGAGCTGCATGTGTCTGCACACAGCCAACCTTCTAACCCGGTGGAGTATTTCCTTTGTGTGAATTGAACTTTACACCCAGTTTTCCTTTGTCCCCACCTGATCCGACCTTTGTGGTGTGCGTCCTGCGTGTCACACCTGATTGGTGAGTTGGGCGGAACTGCTTGCTTTTATACACTATTAATTTTGTTTGCTTCTCCACTTTCATGAATTCTTACAGGCGATGCTGACATTTCCAGCATGAAGAATGTTTTACACAAATCAGAGGTGCTCTGCTGGAACCTGAAACACATTACCTTGAAAGAAATACCGTATTTGCTCACATAAATCTAAAAGGCCACATTTGCGAGGGTGGATGCCAGACCGAGGAGCCTGATTTGGGAGGCAATGGGGAGCCATTGTAAGTTCTCTAGTGAGGGAATGATATGACTGAAGAGGTGTTTTAGGAAGATGAATCTGAGAGTAGCACACAGAAGAAACGAGAATGAAAATAGCTCAGAGGCATAGGGACCCACTGTTGCAACAATCCAGTTGTGAAATAAAGAGGTCTCATCTGGGATGGTGCCAGTGGGAATGAAGAGAAACAGGGGACCAGGGGAGGCTGCAGAAAAGAAAGAGCCACATTTGCCCACTGTTCCCAGCTCATCAATTGCTCTCACCAAACCCCAGGGGTTCCGTAGACCAGTTCACCCATATGGTTCCCTTAGCACTAGCTTCCCCGCAAAAATAACACTACAGACAGGATTATTAAAGTTATGCTATTGTTTTTTAAAGAATGCTCATAAGAGAAAAAGGAGTAATTGCTCCACTAATTAGGAATGAGACAAATGAACTATTTCCTAAAATCGTTCCTCGTAGCTGACTAATCTCTAGAGAAGAAGAAAAGATTATCCATCTTAGTTGGGGGGAAAAATTACTTACACACATTTTTCTGCTGGAAGGAGAAAGTCAGCTAAAAGCTAGGAGACTAGCATGAGAGAAGAGTGAATGCCTGAAAATGTTTTTTTGAAAGCACTGGCAAGTCGCTTCTACGATGTGTGCTCTGCTGGAGGAAAAGTCAGACGGCCAGGCTTGAGTCTGGCTCTTGCCTTCCTGCCTGACCTCAACATCCCCAACTCTCCTCTGCCCACAAGGCTGCAGAGACAGGTCTGCTTTCTGTTCCTCAAACACACCCGCTCATCTGTACCTTGGGGCCTTTAGCCAGCAATTCGTTGGGCCTGGAATCCTCTTCCCATTGGCTTCTTCTTGTCCCTTACATTTCACCTTAAGAAGCCCCTTGGAGAGTCTTGCCCAGCATCCCAATCCAACGCAGCCACCTCCCCCTACCCCCATTATCCCCTACCATGTCTCCTGGTTCTAATTCTCTCCCAGCATTTATTTCATCTTGATATCCTCCCATGTATCTACTTGTTTGCTTGTTGTCCATTTCTCCTGCTAGAATGTAAGCCCCATGAAAGAGCACCCAGCCAGCCTGATTCCTCACGGTATCTGTGGCTTCTAGAACAGTCCCCACATATAGTAGGAGCTCAATATTTGTACTTCATCGAATGACCAAGTCAGGGACTAACGATGAAAGTGCCTGATGAATTAACCCCCAAATAAATATTCTCTTCTCAGAGAAGCTTATTCAATGAAAGTTTTTCCCCCTGTGGTTACATTTGATTAAGAAATATATTTTCGCAATTATGACTGAATTTTTCCAATCTGTATTTTATATCAGACAACTAGACTCTAGGAAAACATAAGGTTCCTAATCAAGGGGAAAAAAAACCCCAAACATTTAAAAAATCATCTCTGGGGGAAGTACAACCTTAAACGCAAGTCATGAATTTTATGCATGATTTCTGCGGCTAATTAGCAACTTCCCTATTCTTAAAGCTACAGGATCTTCTGGGAATCACCTATCACAGGGTTAAGCACACATTCAAAATTCAAAAAATACTGAGTCAAGGATGAGGAGACAGTGTTTGTGATCTGTGGGTTTGGGTATGGCTGAGAAAGAAGTCCAAACTATACTGTTTATCACCACCTCCAGGAGGTCTTTCCTGATTCTCCCATGCAGAATTAAACTTTTTCCTTCTCTGCTCTCATAGCGCTATTTATTTGACTCTATAACCACTCTGGTGTCTCACACCAATGAGGTATTTAATAGGCATTCAGTTAAATGGATGCATAAATGAATAAAATTATATAAGAAAAAGCTGTATGAATTGGGACAAGCTTTAGAAATCACCTAGCCAGTGTTTCCCAAAATTTAGTGATTTGCATCTCTCATCACAGTTTTGGGCATACTATTAATTCTTACATGTTTCTTTAAGTCAATCTTTCTACTTAAATGCATTTATATTTTAAGAAAACTATGCATCATAATCAGTGGAAAACTGGCATGGCTTGCCATAAGTAGAAAGCGATCCCCACCCCTCCAAAAGCCAGTGAAAGCTAAATAAAAATCTAGCTTGGTCTTATTGGCTGAATTGTGCTCCCCTTGCCCCAATTCTTATGTTGACGTCTTAACCCTTAGTACCTCAGGCTGTGATTTTGGGATAGAACCTTAGAGCTATTTCAGTTAAAGTCGGATTGTTAAAGTGGCCCTAATCCAATATGACTGATGCCCTTATAAGAAGAGATTAGGATACAGAGACACCAGACATGTGCACCATAGAGAGGGGAGCAATGAACACAAAACAAGAAGATAAGCCAAGGAGTGACGCCTCAGAAGAAACCGAGCCCACCGACACCTTGATCTTGGACTTCCAGACTCCAGAACCCTGAGAAAATAAATGTCTGCTGTTTACGCCCGCCAGTCTGTGGTACCTTGTTGTGGCAGCCGGAGCAGACTAACACACTGCTTATTACTGCCTGTGAGGGACACTGAGCCCAAAGTCTGACCTCATTCGGTTGAAAAATGAGATTATAAAAGAAACAGAAGTGCTAAAGACCTACTACCACCAACTAAGACTTTCTCCTTGACAAATAATTAAGTAGAAATTAAAAGGAAATGATTTTTTCTCTATAAGGTTTATATGCACCAAGCTGGAATATGCCGTATTAGAAATAATCTCAGTGTCTTAACACATCAAAGGTTCCTGTCTCACACCTGCTATGTGTCCTGCCCAGGTTGGCAGGAGGGTCTCCCCCACCAGGTCACTCGGGGCCATAGCCTGACGAAGGCTCCACCACCTGGAATATGTGGCACCTTCTGTCACCAGGTGTGAGGAGGAAAGTCTGGAGAATTGTGCATGGACTTTCCCCCCACCCCAAAGTGACGCCCATCGTGGCTGCTCGCATTTCATTGGCCAGAACTTGTCACATGACCCCTACTAGCAAGAGGACCAGGAAATGGAAGCAAACAAATGCATTCTTCAGGGTGTGTTTCTGTCTCTTCCACAAGATGCTACTTAATATATTCCTGACCTTAAATATCATCTCAAGGATGCATCCATGTTTTGGAAAAGAAAAAAAAAAAAAAGATCTGGGACAGTCTCTTAATTGCATAGCTGAAATTCACAGCATAGTGCTTATTTGGTGTTATATACCCTCTTCGTGGTGGATTTGCAGACAGAGCTCTCTGATCTCTTCAGGTCTATGCTTAAGCTCTTTCCACTCAGCCCTGGGAGCACAACATTGTAGCAACCAGAACAATTTGGATGTCTACTTTTGGCGCCAGAACTTTTTGTTGTTTATAAAGGGAAATATTCTAAAGGCTGATACTGATCCTGAAGAACGTGAAGGCAGCTTGTCCCATTTAACATTTCATCTGGAACACGCAGAGACCTTTCCCACTCATGTTTGAGGCGACTACATCTGCAGAATCAATGAGAACGTATGATTGCTCAGTGTTGTCTGGTTAGCATCCAATTATGTACAGTGTATTTATTTTAAATTTAGAAGACGCACACAAGAGATTTCCAGGAACAAAATGAGAAGAAATTGGCAGCCCACTGAATGGAAAAAATTAATGACTTGAATTATACAGCCTGTGAATCAAAGCCGACAAGACGGGGAGTGAAGGAGAGACAGGAGGGTGCATTTGTTCATGCTCTAGTCTGCCGACGGTCCTGAGCAGTGCCTGAAAAGTGTCACCCTCCACGCAGCTGTCACATCCTTTATCTTCATGGCAAGGCTGGGCTTTTTGGATCAGGAATGTGACACAGTGTCAGGAGTACCCAAGTAGTTCCCCTACACAGACTTCTACAGCAAAAACTTCCTTTTAGAGAATAGATTCGACTCTTAAGGTTAAGTGAAATCACTTTGTGGGCTCCATGGTGCAAGAGGGAGGTGGGGAGTGGGGAGAGCCAGAGTAAACAAACGCAGAGTGGGGCTTTGGGCATTTCTGCTGATGGAAGGAATCAATATTCGTTGAGCTCCTACTCTGTGCTGCACCTGTTATGTGTCAGGGACCTTCACACACGTTGTCCCATTTATCCCTCGGGATTATCGCTGATTTTAGAGGCAAAGAAACTGAGGTCAGGCTGATTGCCTTGCTCTGGATTGAACTGTATCCCTTCAAAATTCATATATTGAAATCCTGGCCCCTAATACCTCAGAATATGACCTTGCTTGGGCATAGGGTCATTGCAGAAGTCATTAGTTGAGGTCCTACTAGAGTAGGGTGGGCCCCAAATACAATATGACTGATGTCCTGATAAAAAGGGGAAATTTGGAGACAGACACAAACACACACACAAGGAGGATGCCATTAGAATGAAGGCAGGGGTGGGAGTGATGCTTCTAGAAGCCAAGGATGCCAAAGATTGCCAGGAAACCCCACAGAAGCTAGGGGAGACACATGGAACAGATTCTCCCCCACAACTCACTGAGGAGGAACCTACCCAACCAACACCGTGATCTCAGATTTCTGGCCTCCAGAACTGAGAGACAATAAATGCTGTTGTTTAAGCCCTCGGTCTGTGGTCCGTTGTTCTAGCAGCCCCAGCAAATTCATACAACATGCTGATGAGGCAGAGGGCCACCGGGTCCATCTGAGTCTAGATATTGTCTGTGAGGGCAGGGTCAGTACTTGGTTTGGCATGTCTAAAAGTTTATTCTCCTTTTTTCTAAAGGAGGAAACTGAGGCCCAGAGTTTGGACTACACTGTCCAAGGCTTCATAGCCAGATAGTTTAGGGCAGAGGCAGATTTTTCTGTGCTTTTTTCCTATGTTAGATCATGATTCTTTTCTTTGTTGCTCAGATTTCAGAATGTTCAAGCCCGCATCTTGGATTGGTGGTAAATCAGGAGTCAAAAGGAAAAAAAGAATGTCCCTGACCTAGAAGTGCCTGAAAGCTGTTGATGGGGGAAGGAGCTGGGAGCCTGGCAGGCTGTAATCTCAGGGCCTCCTTAGCCATATAAAGACCCTATAGGCTGAAGCCAAAGCCACCAGTGCTGGGATCCCCAGCTCACACGGAGGGCTGGCTGCTGGGTTTGCACCATGTTACCTTTACCGATCGATCAGACTCACCGTGTCTTTTGTCATTTGTCCTGTGAGTTAGGTCTTACGATTCCCGTATCATGAGAAAAGAGACTCGGACGCTGCGGTTGTTGGGGAACCATGACCTGAACCCCAGCCTTGCAGACTCCGGAGCCTGAGCTGCAAACACAGACTGTGCTGCCCCCCTCCGAGCCCTTGGATGTCCTCTCCTGCCGGGCCTCCCCTCTCCGAGGCTCATTCTTTGGCTTCCTGGCCCTCTTCCCTCTTATCCATCCTTTCTGTGGTTCCCTCTGGACTTCAGTGACAGGCTTACGTGTGAAGTGTATCATAGACGGTAGAAGCCAGGTTCCAACGCCACCATCGAGGACTTGTAAAAGGTGGATGAAAAAATCAGTTTGTGACCCTTCGATGACTGTCTCCTCCAAAAGAGGGCTGGGTTTGGGGAAAGGGTTTTGGAGAGCACTACCCCATGGAGGTGATGGGGGCAGGGGTTTCTATTCTTAAATCTGGTGAAAGAGGCACCAGTGTCCACTCGGAGGGCTTGGGACGTGCCTCTGGGCTGGCGGGCATGGCAGGCTGCTGGCGTGTGCTGCGCCCAGGAGAGCCGTGCTGTCGGAAGTAACTGTGTTCTCACCTGACCAGCGTGCCTGTGTCCCGTGGAACCACAGGTGGGCCCGGTGAGGCAAGTCCCACCCTCTCCCCTCACTTCTGTCCGCTCTGCGTGCAGTCAAATCGAACCAGTCACAATTCGCTAAACGTCTTGGGCTCTTTCTGGTGCCCAGGCTGCTAAACGTGCTGCTCCCCCCTCCTAGAATACTCTGCCTCACCCTTCCTCCTGGCCAACTCAGATGAGTGAATGAATGAATGGGAGCCCCAAGGTGCTCCTGGACGGGGTCATTTGGAGGTAGTGGCGCCCTAAGCGGGCTGTGGGTGGTGGTCCATTCTCAGCCCGGGTGACCCCCAGCCATGTGATGCATGAGCGGCTCCGAACAGCAGAGAGGGAGAAGGGCAGAGGGACGTCTCCTCCTGCGAAGGCTTGCCACAGATTGGGGGGCAGTCGTTTTGTGAGTGTTTCGGTGATTGGGAAGTAATTCAGAAGTGTGATGTGGCCAATAGAAAGAAAGCAATCATTCTGTTTGTCCCCATTACTAATGGGGTGTCTGGAAGAAGCTCCATCCCCTCCCTGAACTTTCCTTTCCTCAGTGAGAAATGGGCATCTCCACACACCCTCCTCCCTGGCTTATAACCAGGCACAGTTACACGCATGAAAATATCGTGAGGCTGTCAAGTCACAAAAGGGGGCTGGGGTAGCTCATTCTTTCTGGGCCGCTGTGACAAGGCGGTACCTGCCTGCAGGTGTGTTCGAAGGATACGGTGTATAAAGTATTGTGTGTCAACCTGTCCCTCTCAGAGACTTCAGGAGATGGATTTATTCCAGACCAGGCTCTGGGGTTCGTGGGAGATGCCGAGATAAACAATTTCTGCCTTCAGGGGACTTAGAATGAAGTAGAGGAGTTAAGACCTTTAATAGCTACTTAAAAGTACTAATACATGACCTTGATGTCCTCTGTGATCTCCTAGCCCTTTAAAATCTAAATAAGATCGGCTGAAAGCCCTTAGTATTCCATGCAAATCCAAAATCGTCCCCAGGATTTGTGAGGAGTCCTGAGAGGATCACAGCCCCTCAGTCACAGGTCGGCTTTGCGTTCTGGCCACGATTTCAGGACCGGCTCCCTGTCCCTGTTCGCTACCTCAGTGAACCAGACATGGGGGATCCTGGATTCCCTTCCTAAATCCCAACTCGGACAGCGCCGTGTGTGTGTGTGTGTGTGTGTGTGTGTGTGTGTGTGTGTGTGTAGCAAACTATTTTGGAGGTTTGGGAGGAAGGGGACACAGAGGGGTTTCCAAAGCAAAATTGCTTAAAGTTGAGTGTTGCATCTAAAGTCTCCTGGCCACCCTCGACACTGAGGATGTCACCACATGATGCCCTGGCCACATCCTATCTCACTCACTCTTGCTTCCTTTCTGCTTCTCACCACCCTTCCCCACACCCTCCTCCGGATTCTCTCCCATGTCCAAAGCCTTCACCCTCCCCTCCTCTCTGCAGAGCAATTCTTGTCTCCCCCACGTCTTCCAGGCTCACTTCCAGAGGCCCTCCTGCAGGTCCAAACTCTTCCGGCAGGGGGCGGTCCCCAGGGTCTTCAGGAAGCCCACTCTTCACAGCAAGCACACATCTCCATTCCCCAGAGTTGGGGCCTTTGGAGGCAGGACAGAGGCAGCTTCCAGTTGGAGGAATCCTGGCAGAGGGATATGAGCCTGGGGCCAAGAGAGCAGGAATGATACCCTCTGGCCACCAGTGATGCAGCCTGTTGAGAGAAGGGACAGATCCCAGGTGGTCCCACAGTAAGGACAGAGGGACGGAGAACCTGGTTCCTCCCCAGCACCACACTGGCCCCTAGTTTGTTTGTTTACTTTTTATTCAACTGGTTTATATATAGATCTATATGCACACATTTATATATAATATTTATATATATAATTTATATATTTATATTTTATAATATATTTATATATTTATAAATATATGTGATTTAATACTTACCTCTATAAGTATAATATGTATAAAATCTATTCACTGAGATATGTAAATATATATTTGTATTTACGTTCACACGCTGCATGTGCCTATGTACGTTACTAAACACGCAGGCCTTGAAGCTGAACACGCTAGCCCCCATGTGAAGCACTCTTCTGACTACTATCTGCATAGATTTGTTACCTGTTTTGGGGCTTTATATAAATAGAATACTAACATGTATCCTCCTTCATGTCTGGCATCTTCCAGCATTTTATCTGTGCCAGGCATCCCCGTTTTTGGATGCAGTCATATAGAGCACATCCCCTTTACGGTTGTTACTGTGTGACTATGCCATAATTTATTTATATCTTCTATTGTGGATGGATATAGATTGTCTCTAATCTGGAGTGACAGTGTGGCCTCTGCTTTTGAACCAGATACTTGCAAAAGGCCAGTTACCTGGAAGGAGATGCTAGACACAAGAGAGAGTCATTCATTGATTCAGCAGACATCTGTGGAGTACCTCCAATGTCCTGGGCGGGTGGACAAGCACTGGAACCCAAAAGAGACCAAGGTCGACGTGACCCAGCCCTTGCGGAGCTGACCATTTAAGGGAGATGGGTGTGGAGACAGACCATTAGAACACAAAGACTTAGAGCTTGGTCAAGTGTGGAGAGGAACCAGCAAAAGGAAGACTTGAAGGGAATCAAGCAAAGGCGGCTGGAGGGAGTGTGTTCAAGGAGAAGGAACAGCATGTGCAAAAGGACACATTTGTAGAACTCGAACTTTCCTGTTACTGAGGCCTCGAGAATGGGGTGGGGAGTGGGGTGAGGTCAAGCAGCATTGTGCTTCTAGGCAGGGGCTAGATCTCAAAGGGCAAAGAGAGCCATTTTAAGGAGCTAGGGTTTTTCTTGAGTTCCAAGAGGCTCCATCTAAACAGATGAGTGGCATCAACTACTTTGCCTTTTAGAAGGCCCTCATGGCTGTGGCGAGGGGTGGATGGAGCAAGGCATGTCCAGAGGCAGACGGACAGGCAGGACATATTCGGCCAGAGAAGAGGTAGTGGACCCGAGCCCCTTTCCCCCAATCCTGCCCCCTGACATGGACCTCACCGTGGAGCCGCCAAGGTGATTGATTTGCCGGAGACCAAGAACAGTGGTCACCTTACGTACCTCGGCTTGATAGGACACATTTGCTTGGGGGAGTCCCACATGCTTCCACGACTCCCCTGTGCTGTTTAGTCTGGAATCCTCCAAATTAAACTCCCATCTGACCTTTCCGTGTTTCTGGAGCCCTCTCTTCCCATTCGGCGTTCTGATCCTTGATGGCTCTTTCCTCCAGAGCCGCCTGGCTTGGCTCCTCTGAGCCAAGGCGTCTGGGAAAGGGAAGGCTCGGTCTTGCGTCGTGGGGAAAGAGGCAGCTGCTGGGCCACATTGCCTCCGCCTTGCTTACTCTGCATTTTTGGGTGAGCTGTTTTTGTTTAATGTAAGCAGAGCAAATCCATCCATAGCAAAATCAGAGAAAATAACTTGTTGATGTGTAAACCAGGATGTCACAAATAACCCTGTTTGTTTAATTATAGCAGGCTGAGTGCTGTGAGCAGGGAAGGGGGTGGTGTCGGTAGAAGGGGAATTCAGGATACCACTGCCGGTGTCCCACAGGCCTGCCGAGGAGACCTTGAGGAAAATGTGAGCGCCCGGAGCCACATGGATAAAGTGGGGCACATATGGTGCATGAGTCAAGCTCATCTGAGTGGGTAGACGGCTTTCGGTGCTAATGGGAGTTCGCTGTGGAGTCGCTAGACAGAAAAATTAAATCATAGGTAAAAGGATAAAAAAGATACATGGAAATAATAAGGCTGTGAGCATAGGAAATTTCGACTTTATGACTAATTGTTTTATGAAGAAGTTTGTTCTTCCCTGTGAAATGCATCAATCTGGTAGAAGGCAGAGGACACTGGGCACGGGAAGAGGGGTCTCCCCACCCCACCTACCGTTGGCTCCTTGTCCATTTCAGGAAGAACATGGAAACTAGGACTTTAGAAAAGTCAGAAGGAGTGTATTATAGCATTTAAGATCATGGCTTTGGAATTAGGTAGGCCTGGGTTCAAGTTTGGGTTCAAGTTTCTCTTCTCTCCTATGTGACCCTGGGAGTTAGCTCACCTTACGTACCTCGGCTGGTCATCAAGTGTTGGGGCAATCCAGTTCGAGAGGCATAGACAAGCTCTTAGGACTGTACCTGGCACAGAGGTAAATATCAGTGAATAAAATACAGGTCCGCCCCGCTTTTCGAAAGTTCACGTTACGTCATTTTGCTTTTACAAAAGACTTCCATTAGTACCTGTTTTCACTAACTGAAAGGAATCCCAAGAGGAAAATTGCTTTTATGAAAAAAGGCAAAAAGCAAAAATAGTTGAACATTTGTTTCGCCTCTCAAGCTGTTACAAGGTTAGCATGCACCCCAGCAGTGAGAGTGGTGCCGCACGCTCCTTCCCCTTGAACTCCACCAGCATCTCAGCATCCGCCGCCACAGCTTTGAACTGTGTCTGTGAGCATCTGGGCTTTATCTCAGTTTAGTCTGTGCATCCATTAGCGAGATGCATCCTAAGGTATCAGGAAAGCTCTCATAAGACCGTCCCACTTTCGGATAGCAGGGGAAACCTGTATAGATATTAGACTGGGAAATGAATGCAGTGAAGAAAGTTGTGTTAGGTGATTCCCTTCTGACACACCAAGCCTCCCTCCCACCTGCATCACCTCCCAGGAGCTGCCCCCCATGCCTCCATTAAGCCTTTTAAGGAAGCAGTCATCCCAAGTGGCTTAAGACTCTCTTTCCTCAAAGAAGGTAACACATTGGCTAGTCAATGCGGGTGCAGAGTTGACTTCTTCGGGAGATGACAGAACATGACATTTACCTTCAGAAAAGTGGGGAAGGGCTTTGAGGAAAAAAGGATGAGGGTAGGACCACATTAGAACTTTCCCAGGCTCATGGTACATTTGTGTTCATGGGCCTTTTTCCTCCATAAAAAAAATAATAATAAAATAAATATATATTGTATGACTGCATTGGTATAAAGATGAATGTAATATAGCTTGTCCTCATTATTATGTATTCATAATAATCATTTTTATTCTGATTTTAAAAGAAATTAAAATTAAAATATTTTTGTGGCCTCTAGGCACAGTGCCTATTGGGAGGCAAGAGTTAGGAGCATAGAAAATAGATGCATTTTCTGTCTAAGTGAAATTTTTTTTTTTTTAAAGATTTTATTTATTTATTTGACAGAGACACAGTGAGAGAGGGAACACAAGCAGGGAGAGTGGGACAGGGAGAAGCAGGCTTCCTGCAGAGCAAGGAGCCCGATGCGGGGCTCGATCCCAGGACCCCGGGATCATGACCTGAGCCGAAGGCAGATGCTTAACGACTGAGCCACCCAGGCGCCCCATGTCTAAGTGAAATTTTTATAAAAACAGGAAAATGGATTGAGTTTTGCATAAAGCTACCTTCATTTAAAGAAAAGAGAGCTTTTTACTTGAATACTTTCTTTTCTGTTTTCTTTCATGGTTGAAACAGGCTTTCCCTTAGGAAATGATCTTGAAATTACATAGTAATTTTATTTTATTTATCTTGTTTTTTAATGTATTGTTAATCAACAAGATAAAAATAGCTCTGGGTTCACATATTGCTTTTGCCTGCTCGCTCCTGGCTTGCTTCTGTCTGTATGCAGCAAGGTTCCTTTGTGGAGCCGCCCCTCCCCCACTCTCCGTAATTCTGATTTGGGTGGGGCTGGCCATACCCACCTTGAACTGGCCTGGCCAATCAGAGTAGTCCTCCTGGGCCCTGATTGGTTCAATGATAATAGCACATGATGGCAGACAGGCCAATGGGAGCCAAACCTGGAATTCTTGCTGGCGACGTGGAGGAGTTCTTTTCCTACAAGGATTCCTGGCTAATAAAGGCAAGTTTAAGTTTCCAGCTCCTCGGGGTGCCAGTGGTAAATACCCACCAAAGAGCAAAGCCATCACAGAGAGAAACAGCGAAGAGACAGAGAAGTGAAGCTCTGAGAGCATGCGTTGAACCCCTGGATTTAGTTGTGCCTGAAGCTAGTTAACCCTTGGGATTTGAATTATAGGAACCAATAACTTTTTGTTGTTGTTGTTGTTGTTAAATCCGTTTAAATTTAGGTTTTTTAAAAATCAAAACAAAGAATTCTAATACAATTGACATTTTTTTAAAAATGCCTTATGAAATACACATATGAATGTCAGAGAATGTTTATTTTATGCCTACCTAGAGGAAGAGAAGGATGTTCCCAGCCATGTTCAACCAGTATTTCCACTTGGGTGACCTGGCTTCTGCAACTTCCCCCGCTTCCTTTTATCTAACTTTTAAAAAATTACTTTAAGGGTTCCTTCATCAGCAACAGGCTGCCTTGAAAGATATTCTTCTGAATAAAAAAAATGACCTCTTTTTGTTTATCAGGAACAGGTGAAACAGGCCTTCCCTCCACTGTGTCCCAGAAATGTGCTATTTGAGAACTTCCTCCGAAGAGGAAAACCAGCAAACAATGACAATCAATGTGCGTGATTCATTTACTACACGCAGTACTTCTCAAACTGTGGTCCATGGACCACAGCATCAGCAGCATCCAGGAACTTTTTAGAAATGCAAATTCTTGGGCCCCACCCTAGATTTACTGAGTCAGAAACTCTGAGGGTGGGGCCCAGCAATCTCTATTTTTACAACCCTGAGAACCACTGGCTTAGGGGTTTCCTCTTTCAGTTACTATAGACACAGCTGCTGGGTGATTAAAATCAAACCTGAATAATTGTTGTAGAATCACTCTGGATTTGAGGTTTGCTTCCCACTTTGAGGATAGGAAGGGTCAAACTATAATAAATTGGCTATTTTCTATTTTTTTCCTTTTTATTCATTAGTAGTTTGCTAAGCATACATTCTGTTTTTATTCTTTTTTCAAGCATTTCTTTTTTTTTACACTTTACGCAGCATATTTGACTGTATTTCCATCAGTGTTGAGAGCCAATCAGTATCTATGACCTACCCCCATTTAGAAGGTTAGACCTTGTGGGACACCTGGGTGGTTCAGTTAGTTAAGCACTTGACTTGTGATTTTGGCTTAGGTCATGATCTCAGGGTTGTGAGATGGAGCCCTGTGTCAGGCTCTATGCTCAGTGGGGAGTCTGCTTGGGATTCTCTCCGCTCCTCCCTGCATGCTCTCTCTCTGTCTCTCAAAAAAAAAAAAGGTTCGACCTTGATACTTCATCTGTCTTTCCTGCCCCCCCCCCCACCTCCACTTATTCTCCTTTCACCCATTCCCAAGTTTTGTTGAAATCTTTTGGAATTTAACAGGTGGAATTTTTTCTTAACAATTCATTAAGCTTCGTGGCCATGTTTTTGGTGGTCATTTGGACTTTACTGCTTTTACTAGTTTCTTTGCACACTTCTCTGGCTTGTAACCTATCTTCCTCTTTCTTGGATTCATTTTTCCTATTGTTGGAGTACATCCGCTAGAGAATCTTTCAGAAAGCATTCATGGAAAGAAACTTTCTGAGTCCTTGTTCTTCTAAAATTGCTTCTATTCTGTACTTAAATCATTTTTTGCCAGGGTATAGAATTCTAGATTCAAAATCTTTTTTTCCTACAGAACTTTATGGCACTACATCTTATGGAATTTTATACTTATTGCACTTGAGAAGTCTGATGCCCCTCTGTTCTTCCTTTGAAGTCAAACTATTGGGATTTTTTTCTTCTTTGGAATTGGTTCTCTTCATGCATGGAAATTTTACCAATATGCCCAGGGCCAAATCCTCCACACTCCTCTCTTGTGTTTCTTTTTAATACTTTGTGGGTTCTTTTAATATGAAGACTTAAGAATCTCTTTAGGTTTGAAATTTTTGTGTGTAATTTGTTTGATTATTTTCTCTATCCATTTTTTTCTGGATATTTTTTGAGACAGAGGTTGGAACTTCTGGTTCTGTTTCTTTGTTGTTGTTGTTGTTGTTTAAGATTTTTTTTATTTTCAAGTAATCTCTGCATGAAATGTGGGGCCTGAACTCACAACCCTGAGATCACGATTAGCACACTCCACTGACCGAGCTAGCCAGGTGCCCTCTGGTTCTGTTTGTTTGTTTGTTTTAATTCACTTTTCTATCTCCCACATTTCAATGGTTGGAATTTTGCACTATGTATTGGGTAGATTGTGTGTTTCAACATTCCAATTTGTTAATGCACTCTTCACTTGTATGCATTTTATTTATCAGTCCTTCATTTGTGGGGATTTTTCATTTGAAAAAGTTGTAAGCCATAGAAAATTGCAGAAGATAATATAACAAACACCCATGCACCCCTCACTCAGAAACGATAAACATTAACGTCTTGTCATATTTGCTCTGGTTCCTTTCTAATATAATATTACTGATAATATTTATTCCTCTCCCTACTAAATTTACTCTTCTCTCTACTCCTTCATCTTCCCCAGAGCAATTACTATCATAAGCATTATGTGTTTACATATATATTCCACCATCACTCCTCAGTCTTCCCTAGTTTTTTGGTTTTGGTTTTGCTTTGTTTTAGCATTTTTTTTTTTTTAAGATTTTATTTATTTATTTGAGAGAGAGAGAGCACATGTGGGGGGAGGGTCAGAGGGAGAAGCAGACTCCCTGCTGAGCAGGGAGCCCGATGCGGGACTCGATCCTGGGACTCCAGGATCATGACCTGAGCCGAAGGCAGTCGCTTAACCAACTGAGCCACCCAGGCGCCCTGTCTCAACTGTTTCTGAGGATATTAATTATCTTTATTAAAAAAACATTTCTTTCTTTCTTTTCTTTTCTCTTTCTTTCTCTCTCTCTCTCTTTCTTTCTTTCTGTTCTCCATTGTATGAATTCTGTTTCTTCAGGTGTAAATTCTGGAGGTGAGTTGGTGCTTCTATTTCATTCTGTTAGTTTTTCTAAAATTATTGGCAACTTTTAGCATCTACTCATCCATATTGCTTTGGCTAGAGTGGATTTCTCAGCCCACATGAGAATCCCTGTTTACCTGGCCATGCCTAGAGGTGCTTAGGAGAGAAACCTGGCTCCCACGTGCGTGGGGCAAGGGAGAAGCATATGCAAGGGTTTATGTTGTGAGCATGAAGTCTCTCGTCCACTGCCATGGCCATGGATGGCTGGGGCACTGCTCAGCTATCCTGGCCAAGAGGCTCCTTCGAGAGTCTTCTCCTTTTGTCAGAAGCCCCAAACTAGACTGGTCACCCTCCCATGGCCCAAGTCTTCTTCTTCCATCTGCTGCTTCTAGTCTTGGTGTTTGTATTAGTTTGCTAGAGTGTGGAACAAATACCACACACTGGATGTGTTCTCATACAACAGAAATTCATTTCCTCACAGTTCTAGAAACTAGATGTATGTCCAAGCTGACAGTGTTGGCAAGGTCGTTTCTTCTGTGGCCCCTTTCCGTGACTTGCAGATGACCTCCTTCTCCTGTGTCTTCACTTGATCTTCCCTCTATGCCTGTTTGTGTCCTAGTCTCTTCTTATAAGGACACCAGTCCTATTGAGTTAGGGCCACCCTAACACCTTCATTTTAACTTAATCACCTCTTTAAGTGCACTATCTCTAAATGGTGTCACATTCTGAGCTACTGGGGTTAGGACTTCGACATATGAACGTGGGGGGAGGGTACAAAACTCAGTCCATAACAGTCCTATTCTAGGGTTCTACTGGGAAAAACAAACTCTTTGGTGGAAGGCCCCTCTTTATTCTATCTTATTTATGCTATAGCATAGCATACAAACTGGACAGTCTCATATGGAGGTTAGCTAATTTGTTTAATTGAATCCTGTGATTAGGTATTTACTTGTACTTTTCCCCATGGCCCTTTCTATTATAAAGAGTCTGGGCAATAAACTTCTTACAGTTAAATCCTTGTTCATAATTATTTCCTCCTATACAGATTTCATAATTCAAATTAGATAGAATGTGATAGATGAATTAAGGAAATTTATTTGCATCACAGGGATCTGTAATGATTACAACTCAAATGCCTAGTGAGAAGTAGTACCAAACACGTAAGGGGAAAAGCTGTGGGACAATCTAGAATGAACAAGGAAGCTACTTCCTTGTTCTGTTTCTTGATTTTGGTGCTGGTGACATGGATATGTCCAGCTGGTAAAAATGCATTGAGGGACACCTGGGTGGCTCAGTCAGTTGGGCGTCTGACTCTTGATTTCAGCTCAGGTTATGATCTCGGGGTCCTGAGATCAAGCCCCACATTGGGCTCTGCACTGGGCACAGAGCCTGCTTGGGATTCTCTCTCTCCCTCTCCCTTTGCCCCTCCCCACCCCACTCACTCTCCCTCTCTCTAGAAAAAAAAATGCATTGAGCTATCTGCTTATGATACCTGCATATTTCTGTAGAGATAGTATCTTCTGATAAAAATTAAAAGAGAGAGAGTCTGGTGAGTGGGCAGCAAGGAACACAGTAACTCTGAGTACTGCTTGCTCGGTTGGCATTGCATTTTTTAAAGCCCGTTATGAATTATATGCTGTGTGGCAATTTATTTTAATGGTCTGGTGGTTCTCAACTCTGGATGCACGTTAAAATTGCCTGGAGATGTGTTTAAAAATGCTGCTATCCAGCCCTGCTCCAGATCAGCTCAGTCAGAACCTCTTGGGGGTGGGGCTCTGACATCAGTATTTTTACAAATCTCCCCGGTGATTCCAGCGTGCAACCAGGTTTGAGCAAAAGAGGTCTAGAAACAGAATTATTTTGATCGTCCGTGTTCTGTTCAGATTTGCTCAGTGATTTGATTTTTTATCAGTTTAGATCAACCACTCCTTTTGCAATAATAAAAAATGCACATAGAGTTAAAATGTACTTGATTACCAAACTTCCTACAGGAAAAAAAAAAACAAAAACTTTTTAGTGTGAATGTGAATTGAGTCCCTACTCACTTCCTTTTTCTTTGAAACCATAGAAACAACTTCTTTAATAAAGCGATTTTTGTAAACTTGGGAATGTGATTATTGTGTTATAGTAGGATGGAGAGGGTTTCCTCCGATGCATTCTTAGAAGTAAAATTGTTGGTTCAGATGGGTGTTTTATCTCCCAGCTTCTTGTATTGCTCAATTGCCTGCCAGGATTCCCGTGGATAGATGAGCCAGCTTGCTGCTCCCCAGGCTTGCTGCCTCCCCACCTCCCTTACTTCTTTTTTTTTTTTAAGAAAAAGGTGTTCATTAGAAAGGTCCTAATTGTATATAGAATATTAAGGAGAAAGTTAAAACCACCTGAAGTTCTACCACCCAGGTAACCATTCTTAACCTGCTCTCATGTCTCATCATCTCAGGGTATATACAGATGTATGTAATGGGAGGATAGTGAGACAAGAGCAGCTTCTTTTCCTTCCTGCCCACCACCTCCTCCTGATGCTCTGTGGCCAGAACAGGTGGCTTGAGCCTGGCACCAAGATTATTATTATTTTTAAAGAACTGAAAATATAATCATTTCAGAAGAAATATATATACACACACACACACATATATTCATAGTCAATACACACGCACATTTTTCTTCTTCTAGATTCAACTGAGTGGTCTTTGAAAATAAATTTTGGGTTTATTTTAGATGCTTGAGGAGAGAAACAACCCCAGCCTGTTTCTCTCTTCTCCCCCTCGTCATGTCCAATCCACACTTACTGCCCACCAGGACCAAGAGGAGAAGGAAATGATTGACCTTCCACTGGCCCCTGAGGCTGCAGAATCTCAAGAAACAAGAAGGAACTAGGGCCCTGGGGACCTCCTCAATGGATGCTCTCTGCAGGTAAATCACACTGGGCAGAGACATCTAAAACATCTGCAGTTGAATTCATTATCTACCCCGTCCCGATTTCTGAGTCCAGGTCATGGTCAATGGTGTTTCTCAGGCTTCTAAGTGGGAGCTCAAGGTCACACTTGACCCTTCCTCATCCCTAAGCAGAATCTGGCCATTGCGCCCTCACCGATTCCACTTGTCTTATCTGACTGCTGTCTGCAGGATCAGGCCTCACCTCTCGTCCATCATCCTCCAGCCTGTTCTCAGAGTCACCTTCTATAACAGATCTGATCCTGCCCCTTCCCTGCTTTCAAGCCTTTCTGGGCTTCCTTTGGTCCCCAGGACCAAGTCCAAGTACCTAGCTCAATGATCAAGGCCTTTTACCGTCAAGAGCCCTTCACCCCTTCATTCTGGCCCCAGCTGCCCTCCACAGCACCGCCAGCCACTCTTCAAACACCTAAGCTTCTGTGTCTTTGCAGGGCTGACCTCTGTCTCAGAACATCCTCCCTCAGCTGGAGAAGGCATCCTAATCTCTCAAGACCCGGGTTAGATGTCTTCAGTCTGAGGACATTTTCCTTAACTCTCCTATCCCTCCTAGGGCCATTCCTGGAGGGGTGAGGGGCAGGAGGGTCATTTGACCTGGGCCACACATCCAGGAATAATCTCACATTCAGATTTTGATGCTGTCTTCCAAAAGATGCATGTGTGCATGCATACATCCACAGGAAATACACTGACCACATTGAAAAGCAAGATTTATCGTGTGCCTCTGAGCATGTCTCATTCCCCAACCACACTGACCAATGTGTGCTATAATTTCATGGTTATTTTCAAATAACGAACTGTGATTATGTCATGACAGACACAATCATATTGCACTGTATTTTTTGTTAAAGTCATTAATTTATTGAAGGCAATATTTGAAACATCCCACAGATTTTGTAACTCTTTTTGGCATTTTCTTCTTCTTCTTTTTTTAATATACTGAGAGTAGTGAAGTCTAGATAACCCTCTGCTTGGTCTCCTGCAGAAGTCAAGATACACCCATTACGATGCCTACTGCGCTAGATTGTGCCAAAACCAGGTTATCCAGCGGGCTGAGCTCAGTGGATATAAGAGGAGACAACTCTACTCTCTGCCCGCACTGCCACCCGCCATGCCCTGTGGTCTCTCCCTGCCTCACAGCTTTTCAGTCACTTGCAGCTATGAGAACAGTGCTGTGTGGGGGTCCTGAAACAGCCGGTCCAGCCCACATCAAAATTTCAGTCTCACATCTGGTGCCATGGAGCTCTCGTCCCAGCTCAGGCCAGTGGTTGGAGGATACAGTGGGGACAGGAACAAGGCTGGACTCACTCTTCCAGGTTGCTTTGCTACTCCTTCCCTACCTCCTGCTGGTTTGTCCAGAGTTGGGAGGGGGAGAGGTCACTTGAGGGACAGGGTTGGTGCTCTTGAGATGTGCATGGCAGACCCTCCCTCAAACTGCTCATTTGTGAATGCCTCAGAGACATCTCCAACTCTGTGATTGATAACACCCTCTCTCTGACGTTCAGCAAGCCCCTGTAGTTCTTATGTTCACCTCCCCTGCACTCACAGGATATTTAGAATGAGGGCCCTTCGCCTGGCAGGAGCCTTTGGGAAGGTCCTTCCATGGGGCTCCCTGGGCCCTGCTTCCACTGTGACCTTCCCTCTTCTCTCTGTCCTTGCGGGAAGCTTGGGCAAGCCTCCTGCCTTCACTGTCCTGCAGCCGGTTGGGAGACTCCAGACTCCATGTTCATGTCACCCAGATTCCGGGGATACATCGCATTCTCTGAGGAACTGTCTTCCTGTACCTCATGCCAGTGGTCTCCGTGAGACAGGCCTTCAGGTCTCTGCAGCTCACCAGGTGCCTCTAGCTGAGGGGAAAGGGCTCAGCTCCCTCCTCTAAGCCCCCCTAGTCTCCAGGAGCTGTTCTCTTGGGGACCCCAGTTGGGGGTTTCCCCCCAAATTGAGAGTGCTCCTTTCTCCTACAGATGCCCCGTATTTGTTTCTATTGCTGCTCTAATAAATTACAAAACCCGAGTAGCTTAGAACAACACATATTCGTCTGTCATAGTTTCTGAAGGGTAGGAACATGACACGGTCTCTCTGTGCTAACATCAAGTGTCAGCAGGGCCCCTCTCCTTTCCAGAGCTTGAAGGAAGAGTCCACATCCTTCCCTTTTCCAGCTTCCAGAGGCCTCCGCATTTCTTGGCTATGGACACAGCCGCTTGTCTCTCTCTGAGGCCAGCAACATTGCATCTCCCTGACCATTCTTCCAGAGTCACATCTCCTTCTCTGACAAGAGTGGGGCAAGGTGATTAGATTTGGGCCCCCGCTGAAAGATCCAGAATAATCTCCTCATACCATGGTCTTTAACCTTAATCACTTCTGCCAAGTGCCTTTTTTTTTTTTTTGTGCCAGGTAAGGGAACATGTACACAGGTTCTGGGGATTAGGACATGGCAACTTTGGGGGAGCAATATTCTATTACATCCTATTGCTTCCTTCCCTCAAATGTCTGGTCTTGTGTGATATAGGCTGGAGGAGGGCAGTGGGATTGCCAGCTATAGGACAGGCTCAGCCACACTTCAGTAACTCCTGTGGGGGCAGCTCTCTCTAGAATATAGGGTACTTAGTGCCTGCTGCCCTCAGCCTGAAGGCTGTAGCCCGAATCCCAAGCATCTGGAAAAGTCACATGCCATCCACCAGCCTTCCTGCTCCGGGCTATGAGATCCTTGAGGGCAGGGTCTGTTTCTTGTCTGTCAGATATCGGTGTCAGGCACAGGCCTGCAGCCAGTGAACCTTCTGGAAAGTTCTGTGTGTGTATGACAGAAGAGAACCAAAAGTTATCTGCTTTATTGCTTAGAGGAATTCGGGATATAGGACACTTGTCGTAACTGCTGGATAAAAGGACATAATACATGTATTTAAAAGAGTAGGTGGACTTTAGACAAATATCAGGCCACATTAACTTGCCAAGAGGAAAAAGACTTGTGACTCTCCGGATTGATGATGCTCTCTTGGTGATTTTAATCGGCAGGCCGCTGTGGGAGAGCGCCTGATGGAGTTCTTGCCAGACTTCGCACAAACGATTCGCTGCGCTGTCCGCATCAGTCTGCTGGGGCTCCCGGTACTGCCTTAGGGCGATGGCTCTAAATCCTATTTCTCCTCTTAAACAACTGCAAAGCTTACTGCAGGTAGATTATTTCTGGTGCTGCTTTAGGGGCCCTGGGAAGGTGGGGAACACTTGAAATACTGTTAACTTGCGATGCAACTGGGCATCGGTGCATCAGGACAAACTGGCTTTCACCCTCCTATTGACAGGAGTGGACTCACTTGCTTACAGGGCCACTTAAACAACTCTGCCTGCTCCCTCTTATTTTTCTTGGTCCCCAGGCAACCTGAAGTTCCTCCTGTGACTTTTAAACAAAGCGTGGGGGGTGGGGGGACGAAACATGAGCCTGGAGGATGGAGTCAGTCTTTCACACTCTGGCTTCCTTATTTTAAATACCGTGAATACTGGAAATGTAGTCACACCCAGATTCAAAACACAGTGAACATTCCCAGATAACTGTGTGTGCGTGCGTGCGTGTGTGTGTGTGTGTGTGTGTGTGTGTTCTCATTTATGCCCTCATTCTTTTTTATTTGGTGAAGTAAGCTGAATAATGGTCTCCTTCATGGATAATAAGAATGAATATCAGGTAGTAATTTCTGGAACCTGTACATGTCACTTTATATGGTTAAAAAAAGGGGGGGGGACTTTGCAGAAGTGATCATGAAGGATTTTGAGATGGGGAGAGTGTCACCCTATATTTTCAGGGTGAACCCTAAATGCAGTAACATGTATTCTTGTCAGATGGGGGCAGAGGGAGATTTGACTACCACGGAAGAGAAGGCCATGTGACCAAGGAGGCAGAATTGGGTGATGCAGCCACAAGCCAAGGAGTGCCAGGAACCCCCTCCCCCCACCAAACCTAGAAGAGGCAAGGAATGGATTCTCCCCAGAACCTCCCGAGGGAGCGCATCCTGCTGGCACCTTGATTTCAGCCCAGCGATACTGTTTTCAGATTTCTACCCTGAAGAATTGCAAGAGAAAAAATTTCTGTGTTTTAAGCCACCAGATTTGTGGCAATTTGTTACAGCCTTAGGAAACGAATACATTTGGTATACAGCTGAGAACAGATAATACATATTATTCATGCCTTCAGCAAATATTTGCTATGGGGCAGGCACACAGAGGCCAGGAAGGCAGGCAGGGGAGGGCTGGGGGACACTCTTGTCCCACCCCACCCCCTCAGCCCTATGCCAAATGCTCCAAATGGCCACGTTTTTCTGAAGAGAAATTTTATCATTTGCATCAGGCTCCAAAAGGGTCACATCCCCCAAAAGTCAAGAACCTCTGCTATAAATACGGATGGCCAAAGTTTCTTCCTTGGCTAAGTGACTCCACATCGGCCTCAAAGACCTTGAGGACAAAAAAAAAAAAAAAAAGCTAAAAGGCATTCTTTGCCTCCCTGGAAGAATAAAGAGATGAAATTTAAATATTTTTTAAAGGGGCGCCTGGGTGGCTCAGTCGTTAAGCGTCTGCCTTCGGCTCAGGTCATGATCCCAGGGTCCTGGGATCGAGCCCCACATCGGGCTCCCTGCTCTGCGGGAAGCCTGCTTCTCCCTCTCCCACTCCCCCTGCTTGTGTTCCCTCCCTCACTGTCTCTCTCTCTGTCAAATAAATAAATAAAATCTTTAAAAAAAAAAATAAAAAAAAATAAAAAAAATAAATATTTTTTAAAGATTTTATTTATTTATTTACTTACTTAGAACACGCACAAGCAAGGGGAGGCGCAGAGGGAGAGGGAGAGAGAGACTCCCAAGCAGACTCTGTCACAAGTGTGGAGCCTGACATGGGGCTCGATCTCACGACCCTGAGACCATGAGCTGAGCTGAAACCAGGAGTCGAACGCTTAATGGACTGAGCCACCCAGGTGCCCCAGAAATTTAAATGTTAAATTTTGTTGTTTATATTAAAATTTAGAGACGATTTGTTTATGCAAATATTTAGCATGTGCTGTGTGTCAGCTATTTTAAACCACCAGGGGTACAGAGGGGACAAAACAGACCCAAACAGCCCTGCTCTCATGAAGCTAACATTCTAGTTGAGAGGAGCAGACAAAAAAAAAAAAAAAAAAACCCAGATCAATATGTAATGAACGAGTCTGGTGACACTAACTGGGAGGCTGAGGGGACAGAGGCTGGGGCATGCTTCATTTAGAGAATAGTAGGCAAACGGATTAAAACCAGTGGCTAGTTTCGTCTAACTGATAAACAGCCTAGCAGTAAACAGAGGGAAACCACTGAAATAAAAGAGAAGTTTTTCCCTGGTAAGATCAGATCCCAGGGACACTCCTTACGTGGTGAATTGTCACCCAAAGGAAGAGGGAAGCTCTGTCGGGTTGTTGAGAATTCATCTCAGAGGAAGAAATATACGCACTTTGGCAAGCAAAGTGACCAAAACAATCCAGAAGACAAATGGGACTTGGGTTTTTAGGCAAATGTGGAGTAATGAATTGGCCCAAAAGAAGAAGTGGGAGGGACTTGGTGGGGTGTTTTGTTGGATTTTTGCGTGTGTTTGTTTTCAGCATTTTGTAACTGAGCCGCCTCGGGATGATGTTTCTAAGTTCCCTACTAAACATTGATGGTAAGCAGTTTCCCCGAAAATGACTAGACAATGTGCTCTGGAAAGCCCTCCAAACCAGCGAGCTGGCCTTTGGGAGACCAGTCCCAAGGATCTGGAGGGGAGTGTGAAAACACATTGCTCCCTTGAGGGCCTGGACCGGCAGAAATGAGATTTCCAGGGCCCTGGTCCCTGAAATGTGGTTAGGAGGCTTGTGCCCAGCACTTTGAAGGTAATAAAACTCTGATTCAATTCCACAGATGGAGACAACTGAGAGGCAGTACATGGTGGTGACAGAGAGCATGGGGACGGACGCAGAGCTGGCCTGGGCTGGAACCCCGGTCCCCCTTCTCACTCCATGAGCTTGGAAAGTGACTTTTCCCACCTTAGTATCTATAGTGGGGTGAATAGTGTCCTCCCCAATTCATGACCACCCAAACCTTCAGATGAGGGTCTGTGCAGATGAGGTCCTCCTGGACTGTGGTGGGCCCTAAATCCAATGACGTGTGTCTTTATGAGAGAAAGGAGAGGGAAATCCAGACACAGAGACAGATGGGGAGGAAGGCCACATGACCGCAGAGGTAGAGATTGGAGGGATGCCGCTATAAGCCAAGGAGCAAGAAGGATTGCTGGAGGAAGAAGAAACGATTCTCCCCTAGAACCTTCAGAGGGAGCAGGGCCCTGCCAACACTTTTCACCTTCCAGGCCCCCAAACTGTGAGAGAATATATTTCCCTTGTTTTATGTCACAAGTTTGGGGTAGTTTATTGCAGCAGCCCTGGGAAATGAATCCAGCATCTTTGTCTATAAATTGAGATTATTTGAATGGTTTCCCTCTGTTTATGGCTAGTCTGTTTACCAGCTCAACGAAACTCGCAACTAGCTTTCATCAGTTTGCCTGGGACTGAGAGCTTGCTCAGGATGCTGAACTGGGAAAGCTCCAGGCTCCCGGGGAGCAGTAGTCACCCCCACACGAGGCTACTGAGGAGTGGATGAGATGAACTCCACCTCATGCTGCCCGGGGCATATAGTAGGCGCCCAAGGAATGCTCAGTGGGTCTGAGTGGGGTGAGGCCTCTGTAGCAGAGGTGGGGGAATTTGCCACCGTGTACCCCCTGGGTCCATCTCTCTGGCCCTCTGGCCTCAGGCCAACAGAGGGGCCCTCTACTTTGCCTTGCAAATGGCAGCACCTGCAACTGGCCTTCCAGAAGGAATCTGTGGGCACCTTTTGGCACCTCCTTTCTGCTCAGCTGTACCCCTGCCATGCCTGGAGAGAGTCACCAGCCGGGCTAATCCTGGAAAAGTTACCAAACTTCCCTGGGCCTCACTTTATTCATCTGCACACAGATATGATAAAACCCACCTTCTTGAGATGTTTAGGGGATTGGATGAAAGAAATCATTTACTTAACAAATATTTATTAAACAACCTTAATATGCCAGGTAGTAATTATACGAGCGGATACACAGGTTGAACAAAGTACACATAGTTCCTGACCTCCAGGATGATGCAGTCTAGGGGGAGGAGGAGATTCATACAAGTAAATTACAACCCGGGGTAAGTGTGGCCAAGAATAGGGAGAGAAGACCTGGGTAGGGCTGCACTGGGTTGAATGCAGGAAAAAGCCTCCAGGAACAAAAAGGTTCAGAGCCAGCTTTTGATATTTTTAATGAGAATCCATTATATATATAAACTAAGGGAGGGACAAGTGACATTTTTATAATATTAGCTTTTCCTATCCAAGAATAGGACAAACTTTTCCATTAATTCAGACTTCTTTCATGCTAAAGGGAAGTGCTATTTTCTGGATTGTGTTTTCAGTGTTTTAATCTTTGTTTCTAGTGATGAACTGGATCATTGAAAATAAGTCAGATAAACAATCATGCACCCCCACCACTCATGGACACCCCCTGTAGGCTCCTCCTACATATCAAAGACCCTGCCTCCTGCCTCTAAGTAGGGGGCACACACTCCCCAAAACTGTATGTATGATTCCTTGTCTTCATTTATAATTTATACATTTCTGTGCATACCTGCATACATTGTCTGTTTTAATTATTTTTGAACTTCATATAAATGGAATCACACTGTCCACCTTCTCTCGAAATTTGCTTTTTTTTGGGAGAGAGAGAGTGGAGTGGGGCAGAAGGAGAGGGAGAGAGAGAGAATCTTAAGCAGGCTCTACACCCAGCGCAGAGCCAGACAGGGAGCTAGATCTGAGCCAAAATCAGGAGTTGAACACTTAACTGACTGAGCCACCCAGGTACCCCGAAATTTGCTTTCTTTGCTCAACATCAGGTTGCTGAGATTCATACGTATTGATGGTGTGGCTGCTACGCCTTCCTTTTCACATGAGCACAGTATCCCACCGTGACTACACCACCACGTAGGTACCGCTGGTGGCAGTCTGGGTTGAGTGTGACTCCTGGGCCACATGTGTAAGTTTTTCCAGGACATTTAACTGGGAGTGGAATCAATGGATCATAGGGTATGTACATCTTCCACTTGAAAGGTAATGCCAAAGTGTTTTCCAAAGTTGTTGAACCAATTTATATTCCCACTAGCGGCACATAAATGTGCCCTTGGTTCCATGTCTTTGCCAACACTTGCTATTGCCAAATACTTTCTCATATTCACTTGGGTCAATGTGGGTATGAAATGGTAGGTCCTGGTTTTAAATTAGCCTTTCGCTGCTTTTTGAGGAGAAACATCTTTTCAGATGTTTGTCAGTCACTGTGTTCTCTTCTGTGAAGTGTCTTTTATTTTGTCGTCCATTAAAAAAAGGAATTGTCTTTTATACATTGACATTATTTAGACATTCTAGACCTTTGCTAATAGGTACAGCAGAGGGGCGCCTGGGTGGCTCAGTCGGTTAAGCACCTGCTTTCAGCTCAGGTCATGATCCCGGGTTCCCGGGATCAAGTCCCGCATCGGGCTCCCTGCTCAGCGGGGAGTCTGCTTTTCCCTCTCCCTCTCCCTCTGGGTGTGCTCTCTCTCTGTCTCTCTCTCAAATAAATAAATAAATCTTAAAAAAAATAGGTAAGGGAGATATCTTCTTCCAGTTTCTGGAATATCTTTTAGTTTCTTTATAGGATGCTCGATGGGAAAAGTTTATAATTCTAATCTAGTCAAATTATTCACTCTTTTCCTTTATGGCTCACATTTTTGTTTAAGAAATCCTTCTTTACACTGAGGTTATATAGGTATACTTCTATAGCATGGGCTTTTAACCATTTTTTTTACACCATGGATCCTTTGGCATGTTTTTAAGTGTATGAAATGAAACTCAATGGATTACAAAGAAAACCAATGGTACTGGAAAGTAGTTAGCAAAATACAAAAAATTATGACATAAATGTGTTTCTTTTTTATGTATTAAATAACAAGATTTAGCAGAAAATCTAATAGCTGCTGTAAATATCCAAATACTGATGGACATAAATAATATTTTACAACACCTACAATAAATATCATGGGCTATGAAAATACTTGTATTCTTATTAGTGGCAAGATTACAGGTACCACACGACTGCTATGGTCTGTTGTCTATGTTCATGATTGGATCTCTAATTAGTAAGAGGTCAGTGAAAATAAATAATAAATAAATATATAGAATACTGAATTCTATTCCCTGGGGGGCTATGGGTAAGGAATCCCTGTATAGTATTTTCTAAAATTTGTAACATTTTATCTTAATGTTTTTGTCTTTTATCAATCAGAATTTGTTTTTTTATATGGTATATCACATTTCCTTTTTTCCATTTTATTGATTAATCTCTTCCTTCCCCTTTGATCTACACTGTCTGTTCTTTTTTTTATTATTATCATGTTATGTTAATCACCATACATTACTAAAATGTCTGTTCTTTTAAATGGTTCATCTGTTCCTGGGATCTTTATTCTACTCTACTTATGTCGTGAATGATCTGTGTAAACCCACATTGTCTTAGTTACTATAATTTTAAAGTCTGACGTCAAGTAAGGCAAGTCTCCCTACCTGTGTGTTGGCTTCTCTTGGTCCTTTGCTTTTGTATGTAAATTTTAGAAGCACCTTGACAAATTCCATGAGAAAGCCCATTGGGTTGTTCATTGGAATTTCATTGATTCTATAGGCCATTTATTTATACCTTTCAATAAAATTTTATATTTTTTCCATTAAAGATGTGTACATCTTTTCTTAGAGCTGCTTCTAGGATTCTCTCTCTCTCTCAGTCTCCCCCTACTTACCTATCTATTTATGTTGCACTTGGAAATTATGTTCTTAAAATTATATTTCTCTTTGTTGCTGATGTATAGAAAATCAATCATTTTTGAATATTGCTCTTTTATCCCTCAACCTTTTTTAAACCTGCTTATTCAATCTAACTCTAACTAAAATAACTATATCACTTTCAATTAATGTCTGTTTTGTTTCTTGATTCTAAAACTCATATCTTGTATTGCATTTTCTTTTTTTATTGCACTCACTAGTACCTTCAGTACAGTATTGAATAAAAGCCACGATTTTCTTTTGACACTTTTGACCTTTAAATATGATGTTTGCTGTTTTGGTAGATGTTCTGTGTTAGGTTACAGAAATTGCCTTTTATTTATAGTTCATCAATTTTTTGTTTTTTAAAAGATTTTATTTATTTACTTATTTATTTACTTAGAGAGAGCATGAATGGGGCTGGGGAGGGGCAGAAGGAGAGGGAGAATCTCAAGCAGACTCTATGCTGAGCACAGAGCCCAAAGTGGGGCTCGATCTCACGCCCCTGAGATCATGACCTGAGCCAAAATCAAGAGTTGGATGCTTAAACGACTGAGCCGCCCAGGTGCCCCTTGAGTTTGTTTTAAAATCATAAGTGGATCTGGTTGATTTTTTTGCTCTTTTGCTTTTTGTTTTGTTTTATTTTTTAAGGATAGATACCAGAATGTGTATGCATGTCAATGGCAAGGTTCACTAAGGAAAAAGAAATTGAGGATGCAAATTAAGAAATCCTTCTTTACACTGAGGTTATATAGGTATACTTCTATAGCATGGGCTATTAACCATTTTTTTATGCCATGGATCCTTAGATGGAGGAGACCATCTAAACACTCGAGTCCTGGAGAAGGCTGAGGGTGGATTTTTATGTATTTCTTTATGCACGTAAAGTACTTAACATAGTGCCTGGTCTGTTAGTTTCCTATTGCTGCTGTAACAAATACCCACAAACGTGGTGGCTTAGAACAACACACATTTAATCTCTTACAGCCGTAGAGATCGGAAATCTGGAGTCACTTTTACTTAGCTAAAGTCAAGGTGCCAGCAGGGCTGCATTCCTTCTGGAGGCTCCATGAGACAATCTATTTCTTACCTCTTTCGCCTTTTAGAGGCTGCCAACAATCCTTGGCTAGTGGCCTCTTCCTTTAACTTCAAAGCCAGTAGAATAGCATCTTTAAATTGTTCTCTGCTTGGGGCAGAGCTCAGGTTGTGATCCCAGGGTCTTGGGATCGAGCCCTGCATCAGCTTCCCTGCTCAGCGGAGGGTCTGCTTCTCCCTTCCTCTCTCCCTCTTCCTCTCCCCCTGCTTATGCTTGTGCACATATGCTCACTCTTTCTCTAATAAATAAATAATATTTAAAAATAAATAAATAAATTGCCCTCTGCTTTCATTGCAGCGTTGCCTCCTTCTACATAAGGATCTTTGTCAATGATTGGGCCCACCCTGATAATCCAGGATTATCTTCCTATCTCAAAATCCTTAACTTAATGACATCTGCAAAGACTCTTTTGCCATGTGAGGTAACATGCACAAGTTCAAGGGATTAGGACGGGGACATCTTTGGGGTCCAGTATTTAGCTTACCATTCTTGCATGCATTTGATTAAACCATATGTGTTTGAGGTTAAAAAAAAGAGTTGAATACTGGCAATTCTATGTGTTTCAACCTGAAGGTTCTCAATATATAGGAGTTACTATTAATACTAAAAACAAAAGAGGAGATTATTTTGCCATAAACTGCCAGCCCCAGACCTGTCTTTGTTGTCTTTGGCAACTTGCAGTAGGGTCCTGGATCTCTAGTATTTCCTGTGTCACTGCCCCGGAAGCCTGGGTATGTCCCCTCCCCAAGGCCACTTGCCTCCCCACTGTCTTGGAAGAGGCTGGCTGAAGGCTGCAGGAAGTTCCTCTTCCCACAGGGCAAAAGAGTCCCTCTGCCCAGCTACAAGACCCTCAATATTGTTGAGGAAAAAGCAACTCTAAAAGTCTTCCATGTTGGAAATATGTGTGAGGCCGGTGCCAAGACGCGCCATATTGGGACATGAGGCCAGAAGGGAAAACCAATTAGTGATCCTGATCCTGTCGTAATTTAAAATTTTGATATGTTATTCACTGTGGATCTTTCTGTATTAATTTGGATTTAAAACAAAATATTGCTTTAAAATGTTATTTATTTTGATTACTGATTTCTTGGTACCCCTCTAAATTTGCACCCTAGATTTCAGTCTCCTCACCTTCATTCCCACTCTGGTCTGTGGTACTATATTTATAGCTATTTTCTCTAATGATAGTTTTGGATGGACATTCCTGGCAAAAGTTCAACTCTATCTGTAGAGAAAACCCACGACGGTTAGGATTTACTGAGATAGCAGGAAAGGAGGGCCACCTCCCAACCTCTAAACTGCCCATTGTCCAAGTGACTCTCTTTCTGCCAATTGCCTTCTCCAAGCGGGAAAGAATAAACTAATTTCATACCTATTCAGTCCAATAAAGCTCATTGTCCTACCTCTACCTCCAGTGATAAGAGACAGGAACACTTCATTTTCCATTGCTAAGCAACAGCAAAAACAGAGCCGGGCATCTGTGCCCGGCCTGACCGGCTGATAGGGATCGGTGTCTAAAGTTCTTGTTTGCATTTTGAAGTCAACAATAATTGCAGTTCTCTATTAGTGTTCATTAAGTTGGTTTATGGCTGGACCAACTCCAATCTCCACTCGGCGCTTTGAATGTGTTGTCCTCCTAGGGAAAGAAATATTGGCAATAAAAACCGTGTGCTGATTTCCTCAACTCATTTCCCCTTGATAGGGTGAGAAACTATGGTCACCGTCCACAGTTCTCTAGCAGCGGAGAACAAGGCCTCTGGTGAAAGCTCTGGAAGAGTGGGTGGAGAGCCGGGCAGGGAGGACGACTCTGCTCTTCTCGAGCTGGCTTCCTTCCACTCCAAGCTAAAAGTAGGCCAGTGGAGCAAAAGTCTATTATGTGAACCGAGCCGGGGTGGAGAGTACTGCCCCATTTCCCCCACGCCAGCACTCAAGTTTGGAAAGAGCCCTCTGAGCTTCTTTCCATGGTCCTAGTGCCAGGAACAGGCACCACCCAGGGACATGATCGGGTCCTGCCTCCCTGGCCCGGGAATGGGTCAAACGGTGGCCTCCATGGAATGGTAGAAAGTTCCAGCCCGCTTGAAAGAGCCGCCCTTGGATGCCATTTCCCAGGTGTTGACTCACCCCGGGCAGCTGAAAGTCTGCCAGGCCAGCGGAGGAGCAGGTCGGCCTCCTTATGTAACCTTCCCTTCATCCCCAGTTCTCGGGAGCTAGGTCGGCTCCAAAAATAAAACCAGAAAACAGCTTAAAGCAATTAATGAGGATATTGTTCTCCTTTCTCAACTCCTGTCCAAGACACCCTCTACTCTCAGCACTTTCCAAAGCAAAAGCGTGACTCCTGGTAGTCATCATCTTGTCTCTTCTGCTCCGGTGAGAAATTTCTTAGGGCTGAGCTGGATAACAAGCCTGCTTGCACCCCCTAGTGTACACAGGAGCCCAACACCATTCTAAGTGTCTGGGCGAGGCTAGACCAGGCAAGTGGGATTGTAGAAGTTTATCCTAGCAATTGGGGTTTGGGGCAGGAGGTTCTAATTCCATGAGGTTGGGGTCAGTTAGGAGGAAACCAACTTTACACTCCTTATTCAGTTCATGACCCAGAAAATTGGGTCACTTTCTTTTGACTCTCATCTCTCTTCCTCTCCTTGCTATAAAGCAAGAGCCTCTCTTTGTGTCTTCATGACTGAGGACCAATTAGTCACAATACTTTAATCTCATTGAGAAGCTGCTGAGTAGCCCTGTCTTGTGGTTAACGTGTGCAGAGCCTCATTGTTGTAAACTGAGAAACTCTGAAAGTCCAGGGTCATTTGAGTTGCTGCTGTTGTGAAAATGCGCACATACTTCTGTTGGGTTCAGAGGTACCGTAGGGTGGTGACTCCCAAGCAACAGACCAGCTGTGGAAGGTTGAGAAGATCTGAACAGCAAGTTCCTTGTATCCTCGTAATTCTGTAAATCATTCTCTGAAATGTATGCAGAAGAGAGTTTAGGTAAATGTGAAAAAGAATCTGTTTTCAGGATAAGCCAAGGCAGGATGGGCACTGGAGTATGATGTGGGTGTCAAAAACCATGGAAATCTTTAGTAGAAGAATCGACAACCACCTACTTGGAATAAGTAGGAGGCTTACCTACCTAGAATCTTTCCAGATGGACTATTTTGATCAAAAAGTCAAGAACAGGGATGGCAAATAGGTTTAATATTATATACCAGCTTTAGTCAGCTGAAGAGCCTGAAGCACTGAGAGTGTTCCTGAAGGTTCATTTCAAGGAAAAGTATCATGATTGATTAGTGATGTCTGCCATGAGCACAGGACAGAAGAGCGATGGTATATGTGCCAACAAGGCAGGAAGAAAAGAGATTGTATTACAAGAATTATAATTATATTTTAATTATAAGAAATTATTAAGAAAGCTAAACCACCTCACCTTTTGATGCTGTTTTTTGGTCATTCTTGCAAACGTGGATTGTGATGATGATGTGGTTTTTCCAACTTCCTGTACTAGGGTGCAGGGAACTTACAGCTCCCATCTTCTTTCTTAGTTTGTATAGTTTCTCTGCTGACTTGAAGGCTGATGTGGAATAAAAACAGGGTGGAGTGGGAATGCATCTGAGTCTCACCTGTCTTGAGATTATAGAGTGAAGGCTCAATCCCCAAGTACGAATTGAATGTTGACTCTATACCCAGTAGGCTGGTAATTACTATGGGTGTGCAGAGAAAGAGAGGAGGCAGGTACAAAAAACAAAACAACAACAACAACAAAAATCCTCAGTTGATACTCTCCTTAGTTACTCAACCCATAAGAGGCAATCAGAAAACAGAGTCCTGCTGGCATGCCAGTCTCGGGAGAAACACAAGAAGGGGGGGAGGGGCAAAGGTAAAGCAGCCATGGTCCTCTCCCCCTGACCCTGTAGACCCTCATGCGGCCATGGGTTTGAAGGAGGAGAGCTGCTGAGGGTCTGGCTTGACTCTGAAGCTATGCCCCATCCAGAGGCCCCTGTAGACCACCACAGAGCACTGGGGAGTCCCACTGTGCTCCTTCCAAAATGCACCTGACCTCTCCACTGCTCTTCATCTCCACTGCTCCCCTTCCAGTCCCAGCCATGGCCAGCTGTCCCTGGACAACACACTGGCCTTCTAGCAGCTCTCCTTGTATCTGTCCCCTGCCCCCCAATCCCTCTGTCCACCCGGTCCCCTGGGTCCACTCTCCAAACAACAGTTAGCGGTGTGACCTTGTTGAACACAAATCTGACTCTGTCATCACATGCTTAGTGCTCCCTCGTGGCTTCCTGTCTTCTCCTACATCCTGCACTGTGGAACCACAGCTTCTTTCTCTAGCCCAGTATGCCCCACGCCTCCTCCCCTGTGCAAGATCTTACCCGGTAGCCACACAGACCTTCACGTGGTCCCTTGAAGTAATACCTCTGCTCGGGGGCCCTTATGCAAACCCTTCCACCTGAATCCCTTGCCCTCCCTCTCCTTCTCCTCTTTACTTTGTCAACATCTACCTCCTACTCTGTCTCTCAGCTTGAATGTCACCTCCCTGGGGCTAGGTCAGGCCTTCTTGTTATAGGCTCAGAGCACCTTCAACTCCCCCTAGGGACATCCATCACAATTTTAACTAGGTATTTGTAAAACTACCTGCATAACGTCTATTCCCAGCTAGACCATAAGCCCCATGAAGCGAGGTCTGATTCTCTTATTTGCTGCAGTGTCTCAAGGTCTTAGCTTAGCCCCTAACACAGCTCTTGACAGGTAGTAGGTGCTTACTATTTATTGAATAAATTAATACATGGAAAGGGAGAGAGAAAGTTGTATGGATAGATGGATGGATGGATGGATGGATGGATGGGACTTTCTGAGATTCCAGTTGATTTCTACCCCTTGCCTATCACAGTAGAAGAGATAAGGCCTGTGGCTTTGGTATCATCACTAAAGGTGGGGGAAGGAGGGTGGGTTGGATGGGTGGGTAGTTCTGGATTATAACTTCATTTCCCACACATTTGAGCTTTGCCTTTCCAAGATTTCCAGGGTGGAATGTCTAGAATCCCATTCCTCAGAATGTTATTTAAGGAAAAGAGAAATCCAAAAGAAAACTTAATAGATCAGAGGGTAGGAAATCAAACTTTGAGCTTTCATTCATGCTGCAGGGAAGGTTAGATGAAAATAAGCCACTTCTGTGGCTGCCTTTGAGCCATTCCAGCCCCAGCAGCAGCCTAACTGTCACACAGTGTGTTGCTTTGCCCTGGGACCTTCTGAAAGCTAAGAAAGCAGACAAGTCTAGCAGTTTCACGATCAATTTTTTTTTATTATAAGGCAGACTCCCAAAGACGTCTACCCACGAGTTGGCCATGTAAATTAATACCTCATGTATGTAACATGAGGGAAAACGGATTCTAATATTGTTTTTGGCGCCCTAGGATCTATTCAGACGTCTCAGGCCTGTGCTGCCAACTTTTTTGATGGAAGGAAAGCTGAGGAGTGGGGCACAAATGACTGAGCAGCAGAAGTCCAATGGGGTCTTCTGAACACTAAACTTGGGAACAGGTTCAGAGATTCAGCCCTGGTTTCCACATTCCCTGCCCAGGGCTGGGTCTCCTCTCTCATTATGGGAGTGCACATTGCATCGGGTTTTTGAGGTGTGGGCTCCATTCTGCTATCAAGGCCCATCCAAACCTGGGCTGATGAACACGAACAGCAAAAGTCTCAGAGGATGTGATACCTGCAGCCCTCACCTGCAGGGCTGTTGTGTAGACCAGGGAGCATCTCTGGAGGACGCTACAGAGGGCAGTGTGGCTGGGTGAGGTGCTCACGCCAGGCTCCCACAGCATGTGGCAAGCACCACTCCCTGCACAGTGCTCATCAGTCATAAGCAGGAAGCTCTGTGAATAGAGGGACCAGGTCTGCCTCTTTAGAGCTGTGCCTAGCACAGTGCCTGGCCCCTAGACCCTGATGAATATATGCTTGCTGATGAGGAATAAACACATGGTTGAACGGATGGATGGATGGATGGATGGGTGGATGGATGGGGAAATGGACTGAGTATCACTCCGAGTTTTCCAATCATTAGAACTGCCCAAAGATGGAATGGGCTGCTTTGAAAAGGACCAGCATCATAAATTTCTAGGGGGAATGGGGCAGCACTGAGGCAGCTGGTGGTAGGAGACCGATGTGGAATCCATGCGCTCTGGGGCTAGACGAATCTGGTGTGAGCCCTGGTTGTGAGACTTTAAGACAATTTGCCTCAATGTCCGCATCTGTAAAATGGGGCTGATAATCCAGTTTGAGTTCCTTAAAGAAGAGTCTGAGATAAGGATGTGAGTAGAGGTAGTTTATTTGCGAGGTCATTCAGGAAGCGGGAGGGAAGCAGCAGGGAGTAGTGGCCAGAGAAGGAGGAAAAACCTATCAAGGGGGCCTTATTAAGCCCCGCCAAGCCAGTGGGACCCACTCCTATTGGCAGTGTTCAAGGAATTAGATGGAAAGTGTTTCCTTTAAGGGTGAAAGGCCCAACATCTCTCCATCACCTCCCATCTCCATCCTTCGAGGCAAACTTCCCTGCCCTTCCAGGCTGCATCTTCTTTTGGGATGAGGCCTCTCCCTCCCTCATCCCTCAAAGGACAGGCCACTGGAGGTGAGGAACTGTCTATCCCAGCTGCAGCTGTAGTCAGAGGATGTGGCCCAGGGCACTCTTCTGTGTCTGCCTCAAATCTTTCCATGGTGATAGAATGAAATGGGAGCTTCATGAGGGAGGGATTTGTCAAGACCACAGTCATTCAATAAGTATACTTTGGGGGCACCTGCCTGGCTCAGTCGGTAGAGCAGGTGACTCTTGATCTCAGGAATGTGAGTTTGAGCCCCATGTTGGGTGTAGAGTTCACTTAGAATAAACAAATAAGTAGATAGATAGATGTTAGATAGATAGATAGATAGATAGATAGATAGATAGATAGATAGATATGCTTTGAATTAACATAAGGATTAAATAAACTCTAAAATGTAACCCAGTACCTGAAAATAAAGTGTTGTATACAGCTATTAACTGTTATTAATTTCTTTTTATTAATAGATGATGCTACTTTTCAAGAGGAACGGGAATCATTTGGGGTAACCTTGTAGCATTTGGGCTTCTGGAGTTGCTTTAAGGACTCGTTGTTTTGGGAGATAGAAAAAGTTCTGGCCTTGACCTACAGAATGAAAACTCTAGATGAGTTAGGACAGCCTTTCAGACATCTGGACTCTTTGGAGTTTCTCGCCTGGATTTTAGTGAAGCCACTGCCTTTAATACCCTCTGACATGTGGCCTAAGAGTTTTCTGAGTTGAACTGACAGTTTTAAAGCAGGAACAATAGGATTGTGTCAGGGAGAATTACCTGGATACCCCAGACGTCCTAAAATGGTCGTTTGACTGGATGAGTTATGAAAAAGACAAAAGTGCAGAAAGTTGTGCAGTTGTGCTTGCTGCCGTTGAGCTCAAACCCTACCCCATGGTGCAAAAGGAACAAGTGGCCCAAACGGCTTTCATGACAAAAATCCACGCTTTGGCACAGTCTGGACCAGTGTGAGCTCCGTCAACCATCACAGGCCTCCTAAAGGAAGGCAGAACCGCATGGGAGGAATGGACAGACAGTCACAAGCAGGCAGGACAGCTTTCTTGTGGGAGAAGTCACATGCTATAGAACTGCTTTTTGAAAATCTTTGGTTTTGACCTGGGTATGCTCATTAAAGGAAATCTCTTCTCCACCCTGAACAGACTTGGCCTCAGGGAAGAAGGCGGGTGATGGGGGTGGGGAGAGGCATGGGGGGAGAAGGGGATGCCAAGGACATAATGGAGAGAGAAAAAAGATGGTTTAGAAGGAATTCAGTGGGACCACCCCCAGTCACCTTGGCATGGCTTCCCACAGCAGTAGAATTCCCAAGCAACAGATCCCCTCTTTCAGGGGCAGTGGCTTGGGTCTAAGCTGTCCCCCTAGCTACAGTGTGATTTCTACCATTGCCTACCTAGCTACTGAACGGCCACCTTGAAGACCAGGTTCTCATGTTCAGGCATCTGACGTTCTCCTGGCCTGTGGGGATGGGCACCAAAAGCCAGCTGTCTTTTTTTCTGTGGTGTGTTCTTGAAATACACTGCTTGAGCTGCGCTGTCGATCCTAATGCATTCAGGAAGCTGAAGGTGGTTCCCAGGACATGATGTCAGGTCTGGCATTCAAATATTTAGTGGCCGAGTAATTACTGTAATAATTAATTTCTGTTGCTTAATCCAGCAATCAGGCATGTCGCTTTACACATGGGAAAATGGTGGTCCCCACAGGGATGTCTCTGTGTGTGTGTGTGTGTGTGTGTGTGTGTGTGTAAGGAAGAGCAGCAATTGCTATTTAGTTAAGATTTGGAGATCAGTTTGTGGAATAAATAAGATGCTTTCAGTTTGGTTTTTAGTTAGAGGTTTGGGGGAAAAGCTGAAAGGTGAATAAAGAGAAACAAAACTTAAATGCCCCAAACTTCAAATGCCATCCTTGTGAGAACTTCTCCAAAGTAAAGTTTGATCAAGGGTTACAATTTGCAGCTTTGGAAATGGTACCTTGAAAGTGGATAATCTTACCCAAATCCCACCCTAGGCTTTCCAGAGCTGTGTTGCTCAGTAGGAATGTACTGTAAGCCACATACGTAATCTTAAATTTTCTAGTAGCCACATTTTTTAAAAGTAGCCACGTTTTAAAAAAAATCTGGCCCATGAGCTATGAGCAGAAGTGAAGCGAGTCACTCCCAGGCCAGAGCATTTAATTACCAGTGTGGGACCCCTTTGAAGGACTCTCTTTAAAGAACTGGCTTGAGATGGTGGCTCTCCATCACTAATTACAATGCTCTGAGCCTTTCTGCTGACTCCTCGTGGGCATGTCATGGGAGACAGAAAGGCATTGTTGTGGTTTTAAATCCCATCCCATAGATGTTGTTACCACAATTTGACCTAGCCTATCCGGACCACTACCACCCTTCCACTGAGAGAGGACACAATCTCCTTGAGGTGGGTGGGTTTGAAGGAGGGGCCAGGAGAGTGATATCTCTACATAGACATTCAGAGACCCTGGAATACCCCGCCTCCTCTACTTAGGACACCCACCTCCATGGTCACCTAGGATGTTAGGGGCTTCCTTCTGGGAAACCCACCTCTAGTGTCCATCCCATGGAAGAGAGGCACAGTTGGCAATCAGTGCTGAGTCCTGGAGGGGGATATCGGGGGGGTGACACCTAGATCTGTCCCAGAGAAGGAGAAAGAAGAAGAGAACAAGGGTCTAGTCCACCAGTGTTGAAGAAAACTAGAGGCTTAGGGCCAGTGAGGGTCTCAATTGACCCTGGACCTGCTGCCCAGAATGTCCCTCTTCCTCCACAGCCCTACAGCAGCATGCTGCTTCCCAAGACCTCCCTTCCCTTTCTCCACCCCTTCCAGACAGTCATCTAGTCAGATTTTACCTTGCCAGGTAAGCATTGAAGGGCTCCACTGTGCTTGTCTTTAGGATACTGTGCCAGACGTACCCCTGCCCTTAAGGAGCTCCATCTAGCAGGGGAGAGCGACAAGTAGGGCTAAAAGTCCTGAGGTGAGTTTTAAGTGCTAGAACAAACAATCCAGAGGCGGTTACCACCGAAAAGGAGCCCTTCCCCCAGCCTGAGAAGTCAAGGAGGGCTTCCCAGTCGAGGTGAGGCAGGAGCCCCGGGGCAGCGTTCGGGGAGAGGCAGTCTAGGCATAGATGGTAAGGGGTGCAAAAGAGCAAGTGAGCGAAGGTGAGATCGTTGGGCTGTGTCCATCCAGAGAACACTAAGTGGCTGGGCAGGAGTGGCTCAGGATGTATTGTGGGCAAGCAGTGAGACATGAGGCTGAAGTGGAGGGGGCAGGACCCGGTCACAGAGGGCTCCGTAACCATAGCAATGGTGATGAGCACAGGCTAGTGAAGAGCTACCGCAGAGATATAAGCAAAGGAATACCTGGGTCAGGTTTGTGTGTCTTTGGGAGAGGAAAGAAGGTTTTGCTTTGTTTTGTTTTTGTGAGCTGGCCAGACAGGAAGAGCTCTATTTTGTGGATTTGTGTGTTTGTATGTTTATTTGTGTTAAACAAAACTCCCTCTGGCACGGGGGATATGAAAAGATAAACCAATATTTTGACACACTGAGAGCGCTTGCTTCTTTTCTGATTAAGGGACCCAGGAGCAGTGGGAGGACTAGAATGGTGGACAGAGAGCAAAACCATAAAATGTAAGGAGGCTGAGGGAGAGAGAAGGCAGCTGAGGGAGGCCCAGAAGTGAGGAATATCCTAAAGGAAGGATGCAAATAGGGGTGTCCAATATTAAATTCTAAGTGATTAGGGGCACCACACTTCAGGGTAACTGCACCCCAACCCCATCACCCACCAACTCTCCGTAAAAGTGACTTCTGTGTGGATGTGGGTCAGAGAAAAAGGACAACCCTAGGGCATGAGACTCAAAGAGGATCCAGAGAGTTGGGAGAAGCAAGAAATAGGATGGGGTGACAAAGATGAAGGAAGGTCCTCCCCAGAGGACTACCGCAGATAACGGGTGGGGGCAGATGTTGAAACCGGGCTCGAGCCAGATTTCTTTGCTGTAATAAAGAAAATGATGAGAGGGAGGTGAATAGCCATGTGGGCTGTAAGAGTACTCTGAATGAGAATATACAAGGTCAAATTCTGTCTGTGTTTACTTGAAAATACCTCAGTATGGCTATAGAAGGGATATGTGTATGTAAGTTAACTTTAAGTGGTGACCAAGGGGGAAGAGGGCTAATTAGTAAATTTGTGAAGGATCTAAGTTTCAAATATTGCTTTCTAAGTCTTCCCCAGAGAGTTCAATTAAGAACGATTAGATATTTTTTGTTGGCTAAACGAGCAGTGTTAATGGCACCGTGGATAGCTAGAAAGATACACAGGCATCTCTCCATGTTTGCATGAAAGTAGCCCTAGGATCTAATGTTTTAAGTCCAGAACTTTGGTCCTGTCCTCACTCCTCTGCTCCACCTGCCCACCCACACGCATCTACAGAGGATTCTGTCACCTAATTGGTTGGAAAAGTCAGTTGGTTCTGCCCTAAGGATTTCATCGCATTCGCCTCAGATGAACCTAAGTTAGGGTATGCTGTTGTAACAAAGAGCTCCCCACCGCCCAAAATAGAGCGGCTTAAAGAAGTTGATGACTCTCTCAAATAACCATCTCTAGGTGAGAGACCCAGGCTGGTGGGACAGCTCTGCTCCAGGCAGGGACTCAGAGATCCAGGTTCCTCCCATCTTGGTGCTCTGTCAGCTCATAGGGCATGGCCTTGCAGGGTCAGAGCTGAGTTATGCAATCTCCATCTTCCTACTCATGGGAAGGGAAAAGAAGGAAGCTCAGGTGCACACAGCTGGACTCTCAACTTGGAGTATAAGTTTGAAGTTGCCTTTTAAGTTGGGTAAGTTGGGCCATCTCCCAGAAGATTCACCTGGGAGTTGCATATATCCCCTCTACTTCCTTCCTATTGGCTCATACTTCCTTTCAGATCCACCCTGGATGGAAGACTGGGAAGTTAGGTCTCTGGTCTCTGCCTACCTTCAATGCTAGGACCATGAAAGAAGGGGACAGTGGGTTTTTACCACTCTGCCACAGAGCCCTTCCTAAAGGTTCTTGTTAAAAGGACAGAGAATTGGGACTTCATAAAAGCAGGCTGGATCTAGTTTTTGTGCCTACTTATAAATGAATGTTTGTATGTACAACAGAATGTAGTGTCAGAATTCCTTTTGCTGCAGCATGTTGATGGTGGGGTAGTGGAGGAGACCTGGCCGCTCTGGGTGGGGGTGGTCAGCATCACCTGGGAGCTTGGTAGAAATGCTGAGTCAGGACCTGGCCTTTAACAACACCTCTAGGTGATTCCTAGAGAAGCACCATCTGCCAGGAGCTTTACTTGGTCTTGCCTTTGGCCTCCTACATGGACAGTTTCCATAGATTTTTATAGCTGGGAGAGCCCAGCAAGCGCCCATGACAGTGATTTTCAAACTTTAACTAAGGACCTGCTAATGAGTAGGGATACTCTTTTAGCAGATCATACCTAGCATTGAAAGAAATGTAGAAAAGACATAGTATAGAATAAAAAAGAAAAGAAAAGAAAATAGAATGTATCACGCTAAGGATAAGTGTTGTTTTCAGTTATAGAGACACCGGTAGGTGTAGGTCACTATCAAAAACCAAAAAGGTGTTTGAAAGCCACGGATGTAGGAGGCAGGACTCTGTGGCCAGGAAGTTCACAGACTAGACAGTAACAGTCCTGGGGCTGAATACCACTTCTGAACATTGTGGCTTTGGCCAATATTGAGCCTCATTTCCTCGTATGTCCAACAGGTTAACTTCAAACTCCCGGGCGGTGGCGCAGTCCCCAGAACTGGGAATAAATCTCACGCGGGTCCTCCCCTTGCCCTTAGTTGTGCGTACCAGCTTTCCTTTTAGCACAGGAGAGTGGCTTGCCTGGACTTCACACCTGAGACTAAAGCCAGGACTCCTACTTCTTTGGGCCTCACTTTCCCTATTTGTAAAGGAAGGCACTTTTGCCTAGAACACCTTTAAGGGACTCAGGCCCGGGGGGCAGTGTAAGTGAATGGGTCCAGAAGGCACGTGTTTGGGGCGTGGGAGGGAACTTGCTGGAATGACCCTCACCTTGCCTCCGCACCTCCAAGATGCGGGATTCCCGCACTAGCCCCCAGGGAGGAGAAGCGCCGAACCTCCCCTAACCCTAACCCTAACCCTAACCTCCTCGCCACTCCAGCCCCGCGCGGGGCGCCCCGCAGCCTGTGCCTCCGAGAGCGGGCGGTGCGGCAGCGCCACCGTGTGGCCGCACAACATCAAAGCGCCGCCGCTCTGCCTGCGCCCCGGGCCGCGCAGCCAAGCCCTGCCCGAGACTTGCTGGGAGGGGGGACAGCGGTGGAGGGCATCTCTTCCAGCACTACCCCCGTCCCCGTCTTCTTGCACATCCTCGCGTCGCGGAGCGGTTCGCGCCAGCCGGTACAAGAGTGGACCGAGCAGGGGCAGTGCCCCCTCCCTGCGCTCGCGTGGCAGCTCAGCCAGCCACGGTCCCGCTCCCGCAGCTGGAGGAGGCTGTGGCCAGCGTCTAGTTGCCGGCTCCAGATCGCAGGGTTAGAGCGCACTGGTCTCGTAAACGCGGTCACGGGTTCGAGTGTTCCCAGTCGCCCTCCCTGGCGAGCAGATCGCCCATAGCGGGTCAGGTTCTGCGTTTACTTTCGGATCCCGCAGGGGAAGGAGGAATACGGGCAGCCCCCGAGGAGGGGGCCAGAGGGACATGGTTACAGGTGAAGTGCAGCCAGGACCATCCTGGGCAACAAGGGCCGTCCAGGTTCCAGGGGCACCGGGTCCCAGGGCCAGCGATTCCGGGAATGGCTCCGCCCCCGCGCTGACACTCCAGACCTGGGAGTTTTCCCGCGCTCTGCCGGCGGGTGGAAGAAGAAGATCCTCCCGCTCGCCCCCACCCCCACTTTAAGCTCGTATTTATTGCGGCTCACCCTGGGTCAGCCTTCGTGCCAAATTCCCTCCGAAAGGAACCCTGTGGGCCTTCGACGATGTAGAGCTAAGAATGTGAGGTCAAATGCACTAAGTAATTTCCCCTTTTGCTTCCCCAACCCCCAGCCTTGGGGGGGGCGGGGGCGAGGAGCTCGTGATTGAGCCGGATCGGGGACACCTGGGGATTTGGGAAGAAAACGCACATCAAATGGATTAGCCTCTTCCTTAGCCAGCACGCCCCCTGCAGGAGCTCGCCCGCAGCTTCCTCGTCTGTGAAATGGGAACGCGGGAACTCTCCTGCCACCTGTCTTGACTATTTCGACGCTCGCACCTGAAAGAATGGAGACAGAGAAGAACCTTGAGAACCCAAGGTTAATTATCTGGCCTGCTAGGAGGATTCTGGGCGTCACTCTTGGGGATAGTGATCATGATTAAATCCGGATTTGGTGCAAGTCACTTTGAACTTTCAGAATCTGCTCTCCCTTGTGACTCCTACTAAGAACTAATGTCTACGGCCATACCACCCTGAACGCGCCCGATCTCGTCTGATCTCGGAAGCTAAGCAGGGTCGGGCCTGGTTAGTACTTGGATGGGAGCTAATGCTTTTAAAAGCGCTTGTCAAATCTGAGCAGAATCACTGAATTAACACAGTGTTTACAAAAACATTATAAGTGGTATTATTCACCTCACTCGTCCACAGAAGGAAGCTGAGGCACAGAGAAGTTAAATATCTTGCCTAGGGTCCCACAGAGAGCAACTAGCAGAGTCAGGATTCAACCTCAAGCCTCCTATCACTGGTTACCTCTTCCCCCACTGTGGGGCTATGAAAGACATTCAGAGTCTCTCTTAGGGGTTGCCTGGAGCCAGAGAGTACAAAGATGTGCCTTCGAGGAAATACAGTTTTGGCAACTGTTCTGTCAGAGTCCTTTTAGAACCACGAGATTTTGTTCACACCGTACAGGAGGGGGAAAAAAGAAAACCACCTTAAAAATGAATTCTCCCTCGTGCCTGTTCCTAAGAGTTCTCTATGGGAGGAAGATGTTCTCTGGGTCTGACAGTAATATCTTTTCATCCTACATAGAGACCAATGCAAAGTCCCTATTATACTCTCCCCCCAAACACTTTATTCTTTTTATTCTGCATGGAGTTATGTTGATGTCTTGTAGAAAGATACCCACCCTTTTATGGCTTTTAAAACAACAGCAAATAAACCAGGGTTTTTTTTGTGTGTATTTATGTGTCCCACACCATGTGTCCCATACAATGGGCAGTTAGGTTTGGCAGCAAATTGTATTTTCCAAAAGTGGTCACCACAAGACATCCCATCCCATATGCTCTTCCAATGTACCCTTGTCACCCCTCTTGAACCTGTGTGGACCTTTGTGACTGCCTCAACCAATTAATTGTGGGCACAAGCGATGGGATAGGACTTCTGAGGCTGGATCATAAAAATGCCACGCACTTCCACCTGGCTCTCTTGGGACACTTGTTCCTGGAACTCACCTGCCATGCTGTGGGGAAGCCAATCAACCACTTGGAGAAGCCAGAGCAGGAACCCCAGCCGACAGCCCCAGCTGAGCTCCCAGTTTGATGGACAGCCAGCATCAGTCCTCAGATATGTGAGCAAATGACTGAATCTTTAGATGATTCCAACCCCTAGCCTTCCAGCCACCCTAGCTGATGCCACATGGAGCAACGATGAGCTTTTACTGCCAAGCTCTGTCTAAATGGAAGATTCACCAACAGAATAAGTGATCATTGTTGTTTTAAACCACTAAGTTTAGGAGGTTTGTTACACAGCAGTAGGTGACTAGAATTGTTTCTCCACACTTTTTCCACTATTATGAACTGCTCTGCAGTGAACTTCTTGAGGCCTCCTGTCTTCTGCACATACCTGAAGGTTTCCCTAGGGAGACATCTAGAAGCAGCATTGCTGGGCCCAGGTATAAACCTCAAAGGAAATCCTATAGGGCAGCCAAAATGAATGAACCATTATCTACTCTAACAACATGGGGCCACCTTGAAAACAATGTCCAATGAAACACGCAAGTTGTAAAATGATACAGTATGGTATTACATATATGAAATGCTAAGAACCCTGAGAACATTATATGTTGTTTATGTTACATACATATAGTAAAAGTGTGAAAACATACAGGGGAGCAATACACATAACTGAGTGAGTGTGAAGCTTTAGTACCCATATGGGTACTTTAGAAGTACCCATAACATTTCATTCCTTAAAAAAAAAAACCCACAACTGAAGATCTAAAGCAAATACTACAATATTGACATCTGTTAAATCTGGGTGTGGGGGAATATATGGGTATTGTTCTTTTAAATTTTTCTTTATATTTTTTATATATGTTATGTATTGATATTATGTTATTAATAGTTATGTGAATATTTCATTATTAAAAAATGTTTTAAAGATCTCAGCTCGAATAGAATTGTGCTCATAATAATTTTATCCCTTGTGATTTTCTGTGACTTTCTGTTTGATCACATAACTCATTGATTAAAGCAAGATGTTTGGATTTTGATTGATCATTCAATTCAAATACCACCCTCTTCCCACATGCATTCTTCATCCTGACCACACTCAAGGACTCTTCCTTTAAGAAACAGTCAGAGCTCCTTTAGTTTCCCCAGTTTTACATGAGATGGTCTCTCTGCCTGGAATAATAATCCCAGAGATTTCGTTTCAGTAATCATTCTCACACCTCGTGTCTCATTCCATCCTCACCAGCCCCCAGTGACAGGTGTAATAGCCTACCATTTACTGGGTGCTTATACGAGCCAAGCATCATGTCAAATGCCTTACCTGTGTTTTTTTTTTTAAGTAGGTCTGTTATTGTCTTCGCTTTTTTGCAGACAAAAAAAAAAAAAAAAGACTTTGGCTTAAATGTTAGTTGCTTTTGTGGTGGTGGTTGTGGTTGTTCTTTTCCCCAAAACTTGGCGGCAGAGCAAGAGTCAATGCCAGGCCTATTCAGAGTCCACACCATTGGCCCTTAGACCCTCCTTCCGCCTGTGGGAAAGCTCTTCTTTTTCTTCTCAAATTACAGATAAAGAACCAGATTCTCAGAGTTTCTCTCCTTGTCTACTTGATGAGCTATTCATCCTGCTAGATGCACTGCAACGTCACCTTGTTTGGGAAGCCCTCCTGCGGCCAGACCATCCATCAGAGCAGCTCATCCCATCTGCCTTCAAAGCGGGTTTATATCCTGCCTTTTCTTCCACTTCATCTCTGAGCTCCTTAAAGGCAGAGACTGGCCAATGCACATCGGTATTCCCAGCACCTAGCACAGCACCTGACGTGTTATGGGCACCTTGGCTTTTCAGAAATGAATACTGATTAGCACCTGCCTTGCTCAGTCCCTGAGCTACATACCTGCCCATGAACTCTGGGGACTAATTCATTTCACCTGTCTGCACAGGGCACAGCCCGTGCAAAATGGCTCACAGACATCCCGATGATTTCTCTAAAACAAAAGCAAGAAATCCCTTGTCATCTTCACCAAGGAAACTTGAAGGACTGTCTGACTTGAGAACTGGGATTCAAAGATACCCTGAAAGCCCCATAAGAGTCATGCTAATAGAACCAGAATGACTGTGCATTGGGTATTTAATACATGCCAGGAACTGGGCCAAGTCATAGACATGGATTTAATCTTCACAAAATAGAAGGAACCATTCCTTTTCTGTTTTTCGGTGAGCAGTGTGTTCTGGTTTCTATGTTAGGGATGGCCCAAATCAGACTTTGTCAGGGAGGATTGGAGGAGAGAAGAGGAATTTTTCATTCAGAAGCTTTGTCATGTTACCATCAGCTGGTGAGAACACTCCCAGCAATGTAGCTTCTCTGAGCCCAGGGTGGCATTTGTCATATCCTGGGGGGCAGGTGTCACAGTGCCACTTAATGATGCCATCATGCCATGCTTTGTCAATATCTCTTTTCAAACTGCTTCGGGAGTGACAGGCAATGCGGTTTGGACTGATCTGCATTGTGACATTAGATACTGACAAAGTCTCTTTTATCAGGCTTGCTTTTCTCAGGCAGTTTTGAAAGAATGTTGGCATGGCGCGGTTTCTTCTCTTTCGACACCACATTCAGTTCACTCCTTTAAGGCCTCCTGTGATGTTGTGCCTAGGAAGCTGCAAAGCCACGTGAGGGCAGCTGAAACCAGTGACTTGGGTGACCCCAGGGCTCTGTGTCTCAGCTTCTTGTCTCAGGATCTGTCTGCTCGCATCCACCATACACTAGGTGGTAGATAGGCCAAGTCTCACCTCCGACAGTTTTGCTAAAAGGCAGAGATTCCTAGTGTGTATCAAATCTGTGCTAGGTGACAGATATTTTACCTGGTTCTGTGAAAGCTTCAAGGGAAATTTAAGGTTTGGTCTTTGCCCTCAAAGAGTTTACTGCCTGACTGCAGGGACAAAAGAAAGACCTATGAAAAACTTACAAAACAATGGAGAGTATGTCTTATACCCAGATTCAAGTGCCCATTAGACATGGGTCAAGATGGAGGAAAAAAAAAGGCAACTTCCCATTCTTAACACCATCTCCTCCTCCGAAGGCAAAGAAGAATCTGATCTGATCTCATGAAACTCAATCTTGATCTTCCAGGCCCCAATCATCCATGGTGACAGGAGCCCTTAAACTTCATTTAAGCTCCTAGAAGTTCAAGTAGGGTCCAAGTTAACCAGAATTAAAGGTATAATGAGAAAGGGTTTCTTATCTCCTCTCAGATGGTCAGCAGCTAGGCAGGATTTAGGTGTTCCTTCTTGGTGCTAAAGTTATTAAGTGGTCCAAACAACTATCCCAAGCAAAACACTGGAGAGAGCTCTAGGAAACTATGTCATTATCTCTACAGAAAAAGCATTTGACAAAATCCAACACCCTTTCATGATAAAAGTGCTAAAAAAAAAAACCCTCCAAACTACTCAGTATAGAAGGGAAATTCCTCAATCTGAAAAAGGACATCCATAAAAGATCCATAGCTAACATCATATGTAATGGTGAAAGACTGATTGCCTTCCCCTTAAGATCAAGAACAAGAGAAGGATGTCAACTCCTGCCACTTCTATTCAACATTGTCCTGAAGGTTCTAGTGGGGGCAATTAGGAAAGAAAAAGAAATAAATGTATCCAGACAGCAAAGGAAAAAGACATGACACCAAAAACACAAGTGACAATCAGAAAAATAAATCAGACTTCATCAAAATTAAAAACCTTTTTTTTTGCATCAAAGGACACCATCAAGAAAGTGAAAAGACAACCCCCAGAATGGGAGAAAAATTTTACAATTATATATCTGAAGGGATTTGTATCTTGAATATATGAAGAACTCCAGCAACTCAATAATAAAAAGACAACCCAATTTAAAAAATGGGCAAAAGATATGCAAGGAAGTTATAGAAATGACCAATAAGCAACAATGCTTACTGCTATTAGTCACCGGGAAAATTCAAATCAAAACCACAGTGAGACACCACTTCACACCTGCTAGGTGGGCTATAATAAAAAACACAGAAAATAACAAATGGTGGCAAAGATGTGGAGAAACTGGGACTTCATAGATGGCTGGTGGAAATATAAAATGGTGCAGCCTTTTTGGAAAATAGTCTGGCAGTGTCTCAAAAGCTAAACATAGAGCTACTGTATGACCCAGCAACACCACTTCTACCTCTATACCCCAAAGAAATGAAAACATGTGTCCACAAAAAGTTATATGTGAATGTTCATAGCAGTATTATTTATATAAAAACCAAAAAGTGGAAATAACCAACTAATGAGTGGATAAATAAAATGTAGCATATTCAGGGCCCCTGGGTGGCTCAGTCGGTTAAGCATCTGCCTTCAGCTCAGGTCATGATCCCAGGGTGCTGGGATAGAGCCCTGCATCAGGCTCCCTGCTCAGCGGGAAGCCTGTTTCTCCCTCTCCTCTTCCACTCCCCCTGCTTGTGTTCCTGTTCTCACTGTGTCTCTCTCTGTCAAATAAATAAATAAATAAATAAATAAATAAATAAATCTTTTTAAAAATGTAGCATATTCATATAATGGAATGTTATTGGACAATGAAAAAGGAATCAAGTACTGATACATGCTACCATAACATGGATGTACGTTGAACACATGCTAAGGGGAAAAAGTTATAAAAGACCAGTTGTATGACACTGTTTATATGAAATATCCAGAATAGGCAAATCTGTAGACAGAAAGAGTGGGAAACGACAGCTAAAGAGTACAGGTGTTCTTTTTGGGGTGGTAAAATTGACTTTGGTGATGGTTGCATAACTCTGTGAATTTACCAAAACCAGTGAACTGTTTGATTGTTTCAAAATTTTTTTAAAGATTTTATTCACTTAACAGAGAGAGCAAGCACACAAGCAGTGGGAAGGGGCAGAGGAAGACGGAGGAACAGGCTCCCTGCTGAGCAAGGAGCCCAATGCAGGGCTCAATCCCAGGACCCTGGGATCATGACCTGAGGTGAAAGCAGACACTTAACTGACAGAGCCACCCAAGGCGCCCCTAAACTATTCAATTTAAAATTGTGAATAGTATGGTACATGAATAAAGCTGCTAATGTTAATGAAGCTGTCGAAAAAAAAGTTATCAGTGATATTACAAGAATCTTGGGGAATAAAAGAAACTAACAAATTAAATACATTCTTTAATCAGAAGATGCAACATGATTTCAGAAATGTTGCAAAGTGCCATCTTGGAATTGAGAAAACTTTATAATATACCCATTTCATAGATGAGGAAAGTAAGTCCTAGAGAGTTTAATAATTCGCTCAACATGATCTCGTTAGTAAGTATTGAGGTCAGCACTTGGGTGCAAGACAACCACTGTAATGTCACCTCCAGGGATAGTGAATTCTTCACCTTAAATTTAGGCAAAGGAAACTGAATAGTGTTGACCCTATGAAAAGCTTGGTGGAGTGCTGTTTGAATACGGACAGTGGACTCAGGGAGCTTCTGAGAGAGGCTGTCCTTTGGAGCCCAGGCAGACATCTCTGCCTGCTTTGGCACGGGGTCCAGGATGTGGACAACGTAGTGCTGTGCGGAGCCAGGCATCCCAGGCCTGTGCTCACAGGACCCAGCAGCAGCAGACATGGGAAGCTCTGAACCTATCCACAGGCCTGGGGCAGAGCTGGTTGTCCCATGTGGCTGTGGCTTTATCTCCAATTCACTTACCCGACCCCTGGGACCATCAGCCAGACTGGTTTTTTATACCTCATGACTGTCTTCCATATTTGTTTTCCCTCTGATTCTGGGCACCCAATTTCGCAATGGTTTCGGTGTGCGAGCCCAAAAAGACTGGTTGTGTTTGAGCTGGAGCAGTTCTGTTCATTCAGTATCAATAGTCAAGAGGCCATGGGTTCCTAATAGACTTTTTTTTTTTTTTTAATTTAGAGAGGTTCCTGGTGTACTGTGAAGTTAATTAAACCATGTACTGCCTTGTCTAATAACTTTATGGTTTATGAATTCTCTAATTTATGGACTAGAAACCCAAGTGCAGAGGCCATGTGTCTCATTTTGGGTAACCTAGCAGCCACAGCCCTCGAGATCCTATACTATTAACCCTGTGGGAATTACTCTACTCACATCTATGTCATCTACCTACCAGTGAGGTCTGAGTGTGGGCTCAGGACCTTCCCTGAGGAGGGCATTAACTTAGGGGGTGCTGTCAAGTTTCCAAAGCACCATCCTCTTTATTTTCATTTTTCATTTTGATTCTCATTATAATCCTGAGTTTATAGTGTTATTCCTTTTTTTTTGGATGAGGAAACTGAGGCTCAGAGTGGCTTGGTGACTTGCTCAAGGTCACATACATAACCAGGATTTGAACCTTGGAATGTTAGACTCTAGGCTGAGATTCTTTTTCTGCCCACCCCTATTTCCCCTTGGTTTGTGACAGGAGAAAATTACTTATGGTCCACCCCCGCATCTTCACCGGCCCCCCCATCCCCATTTGTAACCGAGTGAAATTAATTTGGCTTCAAAGGACACCCATGAGGGCCTTGAGGAAGAAAGGAGACATGAGTGGGCAATACAAGCCTGTGGGTTGTGTGTGGAAGAGATGGGTGGTACCTTGTCCTTGGTGATGAGGGCGGGGGAGTTGGGGGGACAGGATCAAAAAGTGTAGGTGCCTTGAACAGGCTAATAATTTGTCAACTCTTTCAAACCAGTGTCCTCATTCTCTTTTTTTCATTAACTGCTTTGTTTTCAATTGAAAAAGTAATAAATGTTCATGGTAAAAAAGTTTAAACTATTTCTCCCCATGCTTCTACCCCCCCAGATGCTCTCAAGAGAGGACAGCCTGTCCTTATCTCCCTCAGGAACATTCTAGATATATACAAACACTCCTTGTCTTTTATTTTTACAAATGGAAACATACTCTGTACCCTTATACCTCATTTTATTCCCCTATCTTGAAGGCTCTTTCATATTAGCTCACATAGCTCTATCTCATTATCTTCATTCTGTTACAATTGCACAGTATGCTATCCTATGGATGTTCCTTAATTTATCTAACCAGCCCCCATTGCTGGGGTCATTTAGGTTGTTTACAAATTTAAGCTGTTATAAACAATGCTGGAAAAAAAATCCTTGTATGTTCATTTTCAAGTTTATCTCTGTGATGAATTCCTAGAAGCTGAATTGATGAAGAAACTGCTGAATGCAAGAGAAAGGCTATTTTACTCCTGATAGAGATTGCCAGATTGTCTGTCACGCATCAATCCAAACTCCTACCACCACGCTCTGAGAATGCCTGCTTCCCCTCAGTGTGACATAATTTTCCCATCTGTATTAGAAAGTGTTGTGGGCTGAATAATGACCCCTTAAATACATCAGGTCCTAATCCCTGGATCCAGTAAAAAGTTACATAATATGGAATAAGGGTCTTTGCAGGTGTGATTGAATTAGGAACTTTGAGAGGGGGAAATTATCCAGGAAATTAGCCAGGTGGATCCAATGTAATCACTGTCCTTATACGAGGGACCTGGAGATTAGATTACTGATGAAAGAGATCATGTAATGGAAGCAGAAGGAGGCAGAGAGAGAAAATGCCACATTGCTGGCTTTGAAGACTGAGGAAGTGGCCATGAACCAAGGGAGGCAGCTGGAGAATTTGGACAAGGTATAGAAACAGAGTCTCCCCCAGAAGCTCCAGAGGGAGCAGTAATCTGCCAACACCTTGATTTTAGCCCAGTAAAACCATTTTGGACTTCTTGCAGTCTAGAACTGTAAGAGAAAAAAATTCTGTTTTATTTGTTATAGCAACAACAGGTAGCTAATACAGGAGGGAAGGCTTTAGTGCTATAGGGGGGAGGGACAAAAGAAGGGTTGCTGTTCCCTGCCCCCCAGCACACACACACTCCTTGCTCCCTGCTCGATGGGCCAAGACAATTCCCCTCTGGCCTCTGGCCTGTAACCCTTCCCCCAGCAGAGTATGCTCCAAGCCTGGCTGCTTATGAGTCCCACTCCAGGGAAGGTGGCTTCAGCTAACGTCTGTTGCAAACAGCATATTAAAATATTTCCTCCAACCACCCACAGATCTCACTGAGAAGATATGGACAAATACCATTTTTCCACCTTCCTTCGATTCCAGTAACCCCTACAGATTTGCCCCTGGGGACCTCAGCTGCACCTAAACTTGGGATTTTTACAGCACCAGCTTTGCGACTCCCTGCCGCAAAGCAATTGGCGAGGAGGGACCCATAATTGGATATAACTTCGGGACCGCGTGGCTATTTGGTCTCTGGAGGCTGCAAGGTCTCTTTGAGTTGGGGCTCTCCTGGTCCTTGAGGTGAGGTAAGCAGCCAACGTTCACGGGGATATCTGTGACCTGGGGGCTGGGAGGAATCCGATCTGAAGTTTGATACATGCACTCAAAGGCTCAAATCTGGCTGTGAGAGCTCCCTGGGAAGGAAGTAAATTGTAGGGCAAATAAATCCTTTCTCAGACACAGCCTTTTGGTGCCTGTGCTTTGCAAGTAGATGCTTGATAGAAAGTACGCTTTGTCTTTTTTTTTTTTTTTTTTTTAAGTAGGCTCTATGCCCTGCGTGGAGCCCAACGTAGGGCTTGAAGTCATGACCCTGAGATCAAGACCTGAGCTGAGATCAAGAGTTGGTCACTTAACTGACTGACGCCCCCCACCTTGTCCATTTTTAGTTGTCAGGAATATCCCTCCCCTTCCTCCCTCCCCCTGCTCATTCCCTGGTTCTGGCTTACCAATTCCAGCTCTGGGCTGAGCAGGTGAGGCTTAGAGGGGAGTCTGTTCTCTAAGCCACCTGTTAGAATAATCCTGGGCTCCTCCACATCTCCCTCCCAGGCAAGTGGATCAGGCCAGGCAACAGGATGACAGTCTAATTATCCCAACCCTCAGAAACTTCTTCTGTGTCTTTAATCTACCTTGACAATCCGAAGCTTGTCACTTCGAGGCCTCTTAATTGGCTGCATGACTGACAAGGAGTGTGGGGGCTTTTTATTTTAAGAATTGAGGAGAGCCTATGCCTTCAAAATTAGCTCAGTTATATGATGCAAGAGACCTAGTTTGCACCCAACATGGGCTAGAATCTGATTTTTTTTTTTTTTCAGTCGCTCTGATCATAGGTAACTAGTGAGAATGATGAGAGAAGACCAAACAAGTTTCTGTGTTTATTATTTACCTTCACCAAAAGTCTCCTCAGCCCTAGGTTAACCTGACATTCTCTTTCAACGGCACTATGAAAAAGACTTCTATGGTCTGAATGTTTGCGCCCTCTCAAAATTCATATGTTTTGGTTGCGGGTGATAGGACTGTAATTCAGGGAAGGTTCTGAATGTGTGGGAAGCTGCTTCCGTTTCCCCATTCTCGGGGCTTGGTGCTGGTGAAGGGGAATAGAGATCTCATTGATCAGAAGTAATTCTCCTTTCTGGAGGATGGCGATGGCTGGGGGCTCCTTGGGCAGGAGCTGATAACCACAGGGAGGAAGGGGCAGCCCACCCCCTCAGCCATTGCCTTGTTCACCTGCAAGCCCTCCCGGGCCTGTCTTCCCTAGTCCTGGTCTTCCCCGAGGTTTGGCTGCACTGGGGCAGACTCCGCTAGAATGTCTAACCAGAGGCTTGAAAACTTGCTGTTTTCGCTTTTCTGGCCTTCTGTAAGCTTCGAAGAGAACCTTTCCTTTCTGGATTTTCTCCCCTTTCTCTGCCCATATATTTCATAGACCGTCTAAACTGGGAGGAGGGAGCAAAAAGCCTTTGGAAGCTTTCCGGAAGAAAAATCCTTGGAATTTACCTGGTCCAGTTGCCCATTTGAAACCGAAGTCCCTATTACAGCATCATGAGGTCCTCAGGATCTCCGCATAAATACTTCAAGGGATGGGGAGCTCACTCTCTGGCTGGCTGATTCCATTGCTAACCATCTCTGGTAGTTATAGTGCGCTTTATTGGGAGGATAAATCTGCTTGTTTGTCTTAGTTCTGGCACATGAAATTTGTCTCACCTTCTGTAGCCATTTAAATATTGGAAGACTGCTTTTGTGTTCTTAGTTAATATTTATTGAACACGTACTTGGTCTAGTGCTGCGCTAACTGCTTGATATGTTTATGCTCACTTAATCCACCCAACAAACTGTGATGTAGGTGGCATTTTTACACCCATTTTATAAGTGAGGAAGCTGGGGCACAAGGAGTCCCCAGGCTGACCTGTCACACTGGTCTGATGTCAGAGCTCACACTTAAGCTAGGATCACCCCAATTATTTTTTAAAAAACCGTATAAATTCGGGCGCCTGGGTGGCTCAGTTGGTTAAGCGACTGCCTTCGGCTCAGGTCATGATCCTGGAGTCCCGGGATCGAGTCCCGCATCGGGCTCCCTGCTCAGCAGGGAGTCTGCTTCTCCCTCTGACCCTCCCCCCTCTCATGCTGTCTCTATCTCATTCTCTCTCTCAAATAAATAAATAAAATCTTAAAAAAAAAAAAAAAAAAACCGTATAAATTCAGTGTACTGGGTAATCTAATACCCTTCATGATGGGCTCAAGAAGGGCTCAAGAAAGAGGACAAACTTTATAAGCAGTGCAGAGGAGGGGTGGAGATTCGACCCTGAGAGGATAAGGAGGCAGAAGCCAAATTGGAGCACCCTGGCACCTGAGGATCCACCATCGAGGGCAAAGTTGAATTGTTACGGGCTAGGAAGAAGGCACTGCGGTGCAGTTGTCCTAGTCAGAGGGTCAGGAGACCTGGATTTTATTCTAGGCTGTGCCAAAGAATCAGGTTAAGCACCATGCTTCAGTTTCACCAACGGAGAAATGGGGATACCCTATAGCTCCACCCACTTTCCAGAAAAGTTCTAAGAAACCAATGCCTTAATAAAAGTTTTGAAGTCCTTGAAAAGGAGTGGTAATAGAAAAATCCAGCTTTACATTTATTTACTTATTTTATTTATTTGGCACACTGTAAGAGAGCGCATATGCTCATGAGCGAGAGCATAAGCAGGGGGAGCTGCAGGTAAAGGGAGAGGGAGAAGCAGGCTCCCCGCTGAGCAGGGAGCTGGAAGTGGGGCTCAATTCCAGAACCCTGGGATCATGACCTGAGCCGAAGGCAGATGTTTAACCGACTGAGCCACCCAGGCGTCCCTGTCCAGCTTTTCTTTTAGATAATCAGTGCACGGGGGCCAGTTTCTGGCTGTAACATGGATTCCTTCTGAGACCAGCAAAGACTCAGCCAGAAACCTATGATGGGATGAGTATGTTCTAGGACAGACGATAGATGGTAAGCCATTCGTCTCCCACGAGGCAGTGATGGGGATGGGCTGAGCGGAGGGATCATTTTGTCTAATGAAAACACCCGCTTCTCTCCACATTTGTGTAAATAAATGCATCTTGCTCTTATCGGCCTCTTTGAGGATTCTCAGAGTCAACTTGAGGACAGTTTGTTTGTGACAATCTATGTAGCTGGAACAGTTAATGTCTGAGCTCATGATTTTATTTGTTCTCTGCTCTCCCACTGGGCAAATTTAGCTTGCCTTAACCACTCAGCACAATGTACATACAGATTCATCTTTCCCAAGTATTCCTTTCATCCTGGCATTTCATGGCTTTTTACCTGCAGAACAAAGCATAGCCTCCCCAACTGCTCAGCCTCCCCAGTCTGTTCCCAGCTCGTCCCTCCTGTATCCTTTCCCCTTCATTCCCGGAGGAGCTTTTTATTTCAGGCAGTCTTGCCTTCCAAACTATTCACATAGCTGTGCATCCATCCCCACTATCAATCTTAGAACCTCTCCAATCCTCACAGAAAGGGAACCCCAATGACTGTTACCCATTGCTCACTCCCTCCCTTCCAGCCTCCCCAGCCCCCAGGCAATCACTGATCTACTTTCCTTCTCTAGAGAATGGCCTATTCTGAACATTTCCTCTAAGTGGAATCCTACAATATGAGGTCCTCTGTGACTGGCTTCTTCCACTTAGCATGATCTTTTCAAAGTTCATCCACGTCGTAACATGGACCAGTACTTGGTTCCTTTGCCTCGTCCAGTACTATTCCATTGTCTGGGTGTACTACATTTGTTTATTTACTTACGGACATTTGGGCTGTTTCTACTTTTGGGATATTATGAATAATGCTGTGGAAATTTGTGTACAAGTTTTTGCGTGGATGTATTTTCATTTCTCTTGGGTGGATACCTAGGAGTGGAATTGCTGGGTCATTGGTAACTCTCTGCTTAATCTTTTGGGAAATTGTCAGACTTTTCTAAAGGAGCTGCCTCATCTTCCATTCCTACCCGCAGTGTATGGGGGTTCTGATTTCCTCCCTGTCCTTGCCAATGCTTGTTATTTTCTGTGCTTTTTATGCTAGCCATGCTAGTGGATGCGAAGTAGTATTGGAGTTTTTATTTGCATCCCCTTGATGACCAATGATGTTGAACATCTTAGCAGATTAGTCATTTGTTTATCTTCTCTGGAGAAACGTCTGTTTGGATCTTTTGACCATTTTTTAATTGGGTCATTTGTCTTCTCATTGTTGAATTGTAAGTGTTCTTTATATATTCTAGGTACAAGTCTGTTATTAGATACGTGATTTGGTAAATATTTTCTCCCATTTTTGTGGGTCTTCACTTTCTTGATGGTTGTCCCTTGAAACCTAAAAGTTTTTAATTTTGATGAAGTCCAGGTGATGTATTTTTCCTTTTGTGTCTTGTGCTTTTGATGTTATATAGAAAAAACCATTGTCTAATCCAAGGTCACAAATATTTATGCCTTTGTTTTCATTTAAGAGATTTTAGTTTCTGCTCTTACATTTAGGTCTATTATCTATTTTGAGTTAATTTTTGTATAAGGTGTGAGGTATAGGTCCAACTTAATTCTTTTGCATGTGGATATCGAGTTGTTCAAGCACTATTTTTTGAAAACTCACTGGGTAAAGAATAATCTTACCTGGAAACTAGCCATTTCTGCAGTAGTACATCCTAGCTATTCTCTATACCATATAATAGCACCACCCTGGCCTGGGCTGATTGGATCATGACTGAGCGCTGATTCCTGTACTTATTGGACATTTGCATATCTTCTTTGGAAAAATGTCTTTTCAAGTCCTTTGCCCATTTTTAAAATTGGGTTATTTACTTTTTGTTGTTGAGTTGTAGGAGTTCTTTATATATTCCCGATAGTATCCCCTTATCAGATAAGATTTGTAAATATTTTCTCCCATTCCATGGGTTGCCTTTTCATTCTGCTGATTGTGTCTTTTGATGCAGAAGTTTGAAATTTTGATGTAGTCCAGTTTGTCCATTTCTTCTCTTATTGCCTCTCCTCTTGGTGTCCTGTGCAAGAAATTATTGACAAAGAGCTGTATTATCTTTTGAATGACCTTCCAATTCCCAAATTTTGTCCCGGTCCCTGTGGGGCCTGACCCTCTGCTTGAGATTTTTGACTTCCTTATTTCCATGTTTATCCTCCTATTAATAAATCATCCTCTCCTAAGGTGACCTGGATATACGTCTCTATTCTTGGAAAATAAAAGATGCAACCAAAACATCTTTCATCTACCAAATAGACATGGTATTCGGTGTTATGGGGCAGCATTTTCCAATCCCTTCACTGAAGCCTCTCCCTGCATATAGTAAAAACAATGTGTGATGAGATGAGCATGAGAAATGCTATGAAGTATACCTCTTGTAGGTCCAAATTGCATATTAGCATATTAAAGTTTCTAAGAAGTCCTGTGATAAAGAAGCCAGTTTAATTTTGTTTAAATGATCAAGCTCATTTCCTCAGGGGAAGACCTTTATTCCCCAGCACACCATTAACCTCCCAGGGAGGGTTCTCCTAAGCACCCCTGGGAACCTCATCTTAAAGAAAAGTGAGGACCAAATGAGCTAACACACATGCACCTGCAGTGTTGAATAAGCATGACTGCTGATCTAACAAAACACACCTTTATTTTTTGTCTCCCACATCCCTTGAACTTTATTCAGTAGGGGTACCTTCCCCTACCTCTTCTAGCAAGTCACTTGACTTTTCTGCTCACCTTTGAATAATCCAGTGCTGTGATGATGTTGAGTCTGAGTCCAAGTTCAGGAATTAGAATGCTCTGTCTAAGCTATTCAACTTAGCTCAGGCATGCTTCAAGCTGTCCCCCGCACTGGGGAAGGGGTCACTGTTGTTTCCTCCTCCCCCTGGCTTGCTTCTCAGCTCCTCATCCACTCTTTACCACAGTTTGGACTTTTCCTGGGGGAGGGAGGAGAGCTATGGGAGAGGACAGCCCATACTCTTCTGGGTGACTCTGCTCCCTCTGGGCTTGGTGATGGTCAAGGCTGGCTCTTACTTGCAGGTACCTTTCTGGTCTCTTCTGAGAGGTCCTGCTGAGCCTCGACTCCTGCAGTCCCCTTGGCTCAGGCTGGTACATCTGTGTTCTGAGGGATCCCTCCTAGCCCACTGACATGCAGCAGGCAGCTCCGTATACCGTGCCTTCCCTTCAGAAGACAGTGAAGCTTTAGAAATAAAGTAATCCACTGATGGCCTTGACTTTGTGCTCTGCTATTCTGGTGACTCTCTAGCATGGCTGCTTCTGGCGTGGGGAAGCACTCTCTCACCCCTGCTCTGACCATTCCTGTGGAGATAGCAAATCCAACATGGCAGTCTTGTCCTGCAGCCCCACCAGAGCATTTAATCAGCATTCATCCTGAGTGGGGTGAACACCATCCTCCACCTAGGTCCATGTCAGATCCTCGGGTGTGAGCCAGGCCCCAGGCCTCTGGGCCTCCAGCAGTTCAAAGCCCTGGTCTTGGGATCAGAAGGCAATACCTGTATCCCTCCCATTGGAGACTCAGTGAGGCAACTAAGAAATCCTCTCACCTTTTCCCTCACTTTAATTTAAATCCCTGGTCTGTTGAGGGATCCAGGAACAGATTATCATGATAGGTTAGCAAGTCGCACTATGAGAGGTATCATTCTCACATCCCTTTGAACTCTTGGCATCCATCCTATGGGCTTATCACTTAAAATTCATGCTGGAATAGTATTGTTCTAGTATCTAGTCACATATATTAAACCTCTAGCATTGCCTAACATATGATAGATGCTCAGAACAAGATCTTTGTTTTGCCTTCTCTTTCCCTCAAAATGAGAACTCCTCCATTTTTTTCTGAACCGGCTCCAATAATTTCTTCTCTGGCGAGTCCTTCCAGATCAGTCACCCAAGACTGACAGCCCCTCTAGGGGCACTTGCAGAGATTCCTTTGTTGCTGGGACTTGGGGACCCCAGATTGGGAACATCTACTATGTAAACCCACTAAGGTCCAGAAAGGAGACCTGAATTCAGTGAGATCACACAGCTAGTTAGGTCAAAGCCTAGAATAACCAGGTGTTCTCACTCCCAAATGAGCCTTCAAATTAAGAGCAAACTGAGAGAACAAATACCAAGAAAGAGAGCGCATCAATTCCCCTCCTGATATTTACTGACCATTCTTCCCCATCCATATTTCCAAGTAAAGCTGCCTAGTAGAGCGTGTGATTCACCCTCACTACAGTTCACTCACTTACTTTGCTGTAACAACACATTCATCTCCAGATCCTTAGAGAGGCAGACCAGATCCAATGGCAAATATTAACCAATACAGCCTCAAGTCCCTGCCACCAACAGGCAGGTGTTGGCTATCCTCTTGAGTGCCACATTTTGTAAATTGTCCCATTTAGGGATGGTCTTTTTTTTTTTTTATCCCCAGCTATTGAGATATAATTGAGATATAACATTGTACAAATTTAAGATGTGCAAGGTGTTGAGTTGATACACTTATATATTGCAACATTATTACCACCGTAGCCTTAACCAGCACCTCCATCCCATCACATAATTATATTTTATCTTGTGGTGAGAATGTTTAAGATCTATTCCCTTAACAGCCTTTAAGTATATAATATGGAATTATTAGCTATAATCACCATGCTATGCCTTAGGTCCCCAGAACTTATAAATCTTACAACTGGAAGCTTGTGCCTTCTGACCAACATCTCCCCATTTCTCCCACCCCCCAGCCCCTGGCAGCCACTACTGGACTGTCTGTTTCTGAGTTCAGCTTTTTTAGGTTCTACATATAAGTGAGATCATACAGTATTTGTCTGTCTCTGATTTATTTCATTTAGCATAATGTGGGTCTGGTCTTTATAGTTTATTCTGGAAAGCTATTTTTTGTATGCCTCTGAGGTCCCCTCAGCAGCTGATGAAGAGTTGCTCCCCATCTCCCCATGGCCTTGCTTACCATCAATGTCTTACTTGTTTTTATATATGCCTTGAAAGGGATCTCTGAGCTTTGGGCTCCAAGTGGGAGTGGGGTTTGGTGGCCTGGAAAGGAACACACCCTCCCCACCCAAGGAGAATGTTACTGCACAGCCTCTAATGTCCCAACAACCAGTCCCTCAAGTGAAGGCTTTTTTTTTTTTTTTTCCTTCCAGAGAGTGGAGAAAGTCTCCATGGAGAAGCATGGGATTTGGGGAGATCTCTGGCTAAAGATTAAACTTCCAAATCTGAGCAGAGCCAAATAGCATATATGCTGTGATAGACTGGATTCCTGGTGAACAAACATCATGCTCCTCCCCCTTCCTGTGGGGGAGGGATATACTCCTGCCTCGTTGACACTGGACTTGGCCATATGACTTGTCTGATGGCATCTTAGTAGATGTGACATGAGCAGAGGCCTTAAATGTGCTTATGTTATTGTGTGTTTGTTACATGTCATAAGGAAACTTGTCCTGGTTAGCCACTCATCCCAAGATGGTGGGAATTAATGAGATGCCTTTTCTCAGTGTTTATCAGTTTGTTCCTAGTTTGAAGGGTCATCTGGAAGTGATGAGAACTGGTTCTATCACAACCAGCTACATGATCTCACCAGCAACACATCTCTCTGGGTCTTTGTGGATTTGACTGTAGAGTAGCAGATTTGAAGCCAGCCTGAGTCAAAGCCTCAAAAATCCCTGGCAAGCCCAGCAGAGCCACAGCTGACCTGCAGAGCAGTAAAGCAAGAAAACAAACACCTGTAGCGAACCACTGAGTTTTGGGGTGGTTTGTTACACAGCATATTTGTAGAAATAACCGATAGTTAGGCTGAGATAAAAAATCCAAAGGCCTCTGAAGGGGATAGAACAGGTCCCCATGACTTGCTATGCATTGGAAGTTTTCCAGCTGAAGATGGAAACTTCTACCTCGGGCCATTGGAGCTGTGGTAAGAAAGTGAGCAGCAGAGGCCAGGCCCCCGAAAATTCTGGGCAAGTCCAATCCCACTGTGCTCTAGAACACAGCTGGGAAAGAGGTCTAGGTGTCAAGCTTGAGAGATTTGTCCTGTCCAATGCATTCACTTGACCATCAGTAACACTGAACACCTGCTATATGCAGGACACTGTGCAAGGGTATCTAAAGGTTCTTGTCTTTTCACAGCTCTGCCAGAAAACCACTTATATTCCTGCCTCAGGACCTTGGCTCTTACTGTTCCCTCTGCCTGGAATGGTCTTTGCTGAGACCCTTACCTGACATGTTGTGTATTTGTTTGTAGTCTTTCTTCTTGCACTAAAATGTAAGCTCCCCAAGAATGGGATAGAATTCACGTCTTATCCCCAACTCCTGAAACAGTGCCTCAAACATTCTAGGTCCTCAGTAAATGTTCCTTTAACAAATGAGCAAGGTGCTTACAATGAGGTAAAGATGGAGCGGTGAAGAGAAAGAAGGGATGTGCATCCGGGACAAAAATGACCTGTGATAAATGTGTGCAGTGTCACCTACCGGAAAGATCACAGGTTCTAGCGTCATACTCATTCTACCATTAACTCCCCAATAAGTGTGGACAAGTTATTTGTATTTGCTAACATCACTTTAGCTGCTATAACAACAGGCCACAACAGTCACAGCTTAAACAATACAGTCATTTATTTCTCTCACTTAGAAGTCCTAAGAGGGGGACACCTGAGCGGCTCAGTCAGTTAAGCGTCTGACTCTTGGTTTTGGCTCAGGTCATGGTCTCAGGGTGGTGGGATCGAGCCCCGTGTCAGGCTTTGCGCTCAGCAGGGAGTCTGCTTCTCTCCCTCTCCCTCTGCCCTTCCCCACCTCACATGTATGTGCACACGCACAAGTGCACTCCCTCTCTCTCTAAGATTTATTTATTTTTAAAGATTTTGTTTGACAGAGAGAGACACAGCAAGAGAGGGAACGCAAGCAGGGGGACTGGTAGAGGGGGAAGCAGGCTTCCCGCAGAGCAGGGAGCCCGATGTGGGGCTCGATCCCAGGACCCTGGGATCATGACCTGAGCCGAAGGCAGATGCTTAATGACTGAGCGACACAGGCACCCCAATAAATCTTTTTTAAAAAGTCCTAAGAGGTCATCTTGGGCTGGTGTGGTGTCTCTACAATCATCAGGGACCCAGGCTCCTTCTGTCCTACTGCTCTGCCATCCTTAATCGGGGCTTCCAGCTTGCCCAGATTGGGTGCTCTGGTTCCTCTTGTGTCTACATTCCAGCCTGCAAAGAGGAAGAATGAGGGATGGGAAGTCCGCCCTTCAAGGGCTGGACTCAGAAGTTCTACTCGTCACTCCCATTCTGATCCCATGGCGTAGAACTTAGTCTTATGGGCACACTTGACTGCAGAGAAGTCTGAGAAATTAGTTCTTAGCTTAGTGGTCATGTTCCCACCTGACACAGTCTATCATCACAGGAAGGAAAAGTGCATCAGTAGCAGTCTCTGGCACATTCTTCCTACCAACCCACTCCCAGCCCTCCACCCCTGTTCGGTTTCTTATTTGTAAAATGTGTCTCACTGTGTTACAGTGAAATAAGATGAGTTATTTGGAAATGTCCTGTAAGCTCCAAAGTTCTATCCGTGCTTAAATTACCAATTGCCAATGAGTGAGGAATACCAACAGAGGGCTTTTGGAATCCTAGAACAAGGGGAGATTCATTCCAGCCGCAATGAGAGGAGTTTGTGTGGCAGGTAGTTTTGAAGCTGGACATTGTAATATTGATTGGCATGGGTGGAGGAAGGAAATAAAGGCCCCAGCATGGGGTGGGGGGCACGGAAAGCATCCTGGGTGATGGGAAAAGTAAGATCAAAGGTAATAAGGTGGGGATTTAAATGCATGTTTGAGACACTACATGGGATCCAGTTAGAGGGAGGACAGGGGCAGAAGGACACTGGACCAGGACAAGCAGAGCCTTTCTACCAGGAGCAGGAGCTGAGGGGATTGAGATGGGAGGGTGGGTAAGACCTGATCTTCTCCACAGTGACATCTGTGCCTGGAAAAAGATGGCCTAGGGAATTGATTGGGAAATCATTTGGGAGACTTGGGAGAGCCCCAGTGAGATGGGCACAGGCCTGAACCCGAGCTGTGAGGATGGAAAGGTAGGGCTGGATGTGGGGGCTCTTGTATAGGTAGGAGCACGAGACTCGGCAGCAGGTGGGCTGGAGTGGAGAATAAATAGGCACTGACTGGGGGATTTGCCAGGTACCACTGAGCAGGAGGGAAGCCCCAGAAAGAAGGGCAGATTCCGGAGGAAGAATGTCAATTCAGAGCGTCCAGTGTGAGTCTGAGCAGCCCCCAGCAGTGGGAAACTTGAGGTCTGCGTATAAAATTAAAGACAAAGAACTAAAGAATTTGCCAAAGTGGTAAAGATGCTTAATCAAAATACTGTTGCCTCTTGGAGTGTGATCTAATGTCTAACAGCTCAGACAGCACAATTAAAATTCAGTCTTGGGGAATAACTTCTTTACCTTTCTGGAGCTCGGGCTCCTGTAACTCACGATTTATGCCCAAGTGAGGCTGGGTTGTGTCCTTACTTGACACGTGGAGGACAGTGACAGAAGCCCTGCAGGGTTAGGAGCGCCTCTCCCCGAGGCTGGGGAAATATTCGGCCATTTCTTTTCTTTTCCCCAAACATACTCCTTTGGTCTGAAAACATCCAGACCTTAGTCCTTGGTCCAGCTGTGAGAAAACCTTTCCAATTTTTGCTCATAGTGGCAAGAAGAGGTTAAAAATATCCTCTTGAGCTGAATCACAGATGAAAAATGAAAACTGGTCAGGAGGATTGTGAGTTTGTTTCCCCTTCAGAATTTTCCATCATTGCCATAAAATTGATTATGCAAACAAGTGCAAACTGATTTTGTTTGAACATGACCTTGAGAGTTCTCATGGACAGTGGAAGGTCCTGGATGGAGGTAGAGATTGGAGATTTCCCCTCAGCCATGCAGAGTCACCGGACCCACAATTCCACTCTACAAAACTCCCAGTGACTGTCGTTTGGTTCTGGGTAATTCATCTCATTTTGTTGTAGATTTGACCTTGAACATCCTGAGCTTGGAGACAGAATTTACCAACCACTCCTGGCTATTATGATCATTTCCCTATACGTTTGGAGACCCATGTGGTCCAGGCTAGGAACAGTGTTACATTCCTAATCCAACAAACAGGAGTAATTAAAATGTAACTAAAATCCTATATATGCATCTTGTTAGAGAACATCAAAGGCTTAGTTCCATCATAATGTATCACAATACTTTGTAAACTTCTCTCTCTCCATACCCCCAGTACTCCCGTGTGGTTTCTCTCTCTGTGTCCCCCAGCATCCCTTTCCATCTCCTTAATATGAAATTAGCATATTCTCTCTCCTATCATGAAATAATACTTCCTTTTTAGGAAGGTAGTGAGCAAATTCAGGGCTTAATAGGCAAATAGAGGAGAAGAAATCTGGGAATAATCACATGTTAGTCATTTTTCCTACCCCTTAATTAGATACTGTAATTCATTATTTTATATGATTAATGGAAAATGAATAATAGCCAGCTTTTATGTAGTGCTTTACCATTTCCAAAGTGCTTTTATATCCACAACCCCTTTAGTGCTCATGACAAGAAAAGCATTCTAGTCACCACCCCTATTTTACAGATGAGGAAACCGAGGAGAAGTGGAATGAATGTCCCCAAGTCACAGAGCTGGGAAAGAGAACCCGGATTCCAGTCCCGGTTCTGTGGCTCCGACCACCTCAGTAACTTCACGGTCCCCGCTCTGGACCTGGCTTCAGGGGCTCAGCTTCTTGGGGACCTGAGTGTTCTGTCAGCGGGGCTGCAGGAAACTTCTGGCTGGGCTGTGGGACGGGGACCGTAAGGTGCCAGCAGCACCGAGTGGAGACATTCGCAAGCAAGACCTTCACAAGCAGGCAGGAGGCTTTTGCGTGGCTGGCGTGGGCTTTCGGCCTCTGCAGGAAGCTGGGGGAGGAGAAGTGGGTCTGGCTGGCTCGAGTGAACAAACTGATGCTTATGGTGCCATTTAAAATATTGAACATGGGATGGGTAATTTAATATTTTGTTGGTGATTTCATTGTCTCTGTACTTCAGCAAAGGTAAATGATTCATGTTCCTACTCTCCCAGAGCAGGAGACAGATTTCAAGCTCATTGTTCAAAAAATGAGACAGACCGTGGCCACTGCTAATGTTTTGAAAGAAACTAAGTCTCCCTCTTTTATCTTTGTCTTTTTTTGGCACGTGAGTGAAGATGACCTAGCCACCGTGGCTTCTGCCAGTGATCCAGTCCCCATCAGATAGTCAGGAAGGTGGAGAGATACCACTGTGAGCAAGAACAAGGACCCAAGCGTAGGAATGTCGTTGACTCAGGATGAGGGGTGCGTCTCAAACTTCTCATCCCAAGGGATGAGAGCTGTGCCTGAAGCCAGGTAACAGACCTAGTCTCCACAGACATACCTTGCGTATGAAGTGGAAAAACGCCTGGCTCCTAGGCTGATTCTGTCACTTTTGGGTAAGCTTAAGCAAGTCTCTGGGCCTCTATATCTCAGGTGTAAAAATGAGAGCCGTGGTTTGGACAAGAGATGGCAAACAGACATTGTTAATAGCCTTGGGACTCTTCCCAGGGCACTGCTCCGGGTGGCCATTATGCATCAGTGTTGCAGGTGGATTGACAGCATTGTGTGCTGCTAAGTGTTCAACAACAGGCTCTCTGTGGAAAAAAGTCCTCATTTGCTGTGTTTGCCCATTTCTGTGGTGTCAGTACTCCCACCGTGGCTGATTTCCAGCTTCCGTCCCAGAGTCTCCAGACCCACTGTTGGAATCATGTGCGCTCTTGACTCTCACAAGCTCCAGCACATCGTTGCTTGGTGCGCTTTCCCATCCCTGCTTTAGAGGATCTCCATGATGTTTGTTTCCAATAGTCTCGACTTTGGTGTCCAACTTTAGTTGGTAGCACCTCTTGGGAATTTGCATTTCCTAAGGTCAATGTTTTTTTGAACTCCCCCAAAAGCAGGTCTGCGTGAGGACTTGGTGTAGATAGTGAGAGTCCAGGGTGCAGAAGTGAAGAACGGGAGACCGAGAAGCAGGGAGGATGAAGATGCAAAGCAAGAATGCAGGAAAGGTGACTGGCTGCCCCTACCGGTGCCTGAGAAGTCATGTGACCTGCATCTCCGGGACTAGCTGGGGGGAGCAAAGATGGCTATATCCATTCTGCCTCCCCACCATGAGTCAGAGGTTGGGCCATGGGCATGAACTCCCCTGTGCTTCCAAGCCTGTGCTTGCAAGGACCCTAAGCACCAGTGAAAAGGGCATAGCTCAGGAAGTGGGAGGCATGGGCTTGAGTGGGATGTTGTCAGGTGGCCCCCTATGTGAAGCTGGCTGGTGTCTCTGGAGAGCTAATCCTCTCAGTGGTAGTCGGAGTGAGACCACTAAGCATGAGGCATCTGCGGTAGAGTGCCTAAAAAATGTCTGGAAGTACCTGTCTGGACAGATACATAGTGGCTTCTTAGCTCCTTCAACCTGTCCCTGTAACTCTGACCTTTATGAAGGTGCTTTTTCTTTGCAACCTGGATTCAAAGCCTGGCTCTGCAGCCAACTAGTTCTGTGACCTTGGGAAATCACTTAATCTCTCTGAACTTCAATTTTCTCACCTGTGAATTTGACCTAAAAATAGCACCCAACCCAATGGGTTGATGGGAGGGTTAAATGAGTCACTACCAGTAAAGTGCTTAACACAGTTCTTGACCTATAATAAGTGCTCAATTAAAGTTAGCTTTTATTAGAGTGTTTCACCATTTTTGAGGACATTTGTGCAAGACCTGTATGTTAATACCTGTGACATACTGTATTTTCCTAGAATGAAACTGTATTTCCTAGAATACAACAGTATTTCTGGACTTCCATGCTTTTCAGACCATGCCACTCTGCCCACTGAGAGTCTGTGTCTTTCCCCTTGAATCTGGGTGGACACTTGCAACTGTTCTGACCAGCATGGCAGAAATGATGCTGTTTGACATCTGGGCTAGGTTAGAAAAAGGATACAGCTTTTGTCCTACATTACTCCCTCTCTGATTCTCTCTCTCCCTCTCTCTCTCTCAGGATACTTGCCCTGGAAACCTAACCACCATGTTGTGAGGAAGCTCAGGCCACTTGGAGAAGACCTATCAGGTGCTCCAGCCAATTGCCCCAGCTAAGGACGCTGCCAACAGCCAGGATCAACCACCAGCCATGTGAGTAGACAAGCCTTTAGAGGATTCTAGCCATCGTCTTTGGAGTTTTCCAGCTGAGGCCCCAGATATGATGGATAAGAGACAGACTGTCCCCTTGTGCCCTGTCCCAATTCATGAACGCAACCCCAAGTGAGAGATAATAAATATTGTTGTTTTAAACTATTAATTTCTGGGGTAGTTTCATAGCAATAGGGAATGATTGACCTACCAAACTTTCATGCAAGTCCCTTTTTAGCCTTTGTTTCCCAGATTATAGAGTGCTTGCTTATGAAATCTGTCTTCACACAGGGGAGTACCCTCCCAGGAATTCCTGTGTCATGTGTCTTGACTTGTGGGGCACTAGTTCTAGCAGAGCCCTGAGGACAAGGTCTGTGGGAGCACTTCTGCATTTGTAGCAGAAGCATGGAGCAGGGTCAGAGGGTCTTGGAAAGGAAAAAGAAAAGGAATTGAGGAGGTAAAAAGGAGTCAGAAAGAAAAAGAGGGGGCAGATAATGGAGGAGGGGGGCATATGGCTGAGGAGGCTGGTGGTCCACACCAGGTAGCCTTAGATTGTCAGTCATGTTGCTGACTCACTTCCAGGTAGGCCCTGGATGACCCTCTCTGCAGGAACTTGATGAGTCATACACACCACTGGACAGGGCGTGGGAGGGCATCTGCCTTTCCGTTTCAAGGCTGGGGATGGACTGGGCATCATTTGATCTAACTGATTGAGCCACCACTTCCTGTCAGGCTCTGTGCTGGGCTCTGGGAATATGAGATGCTCCAAGCCCTGCCCTCAAGGAGTCAGAGTCATTTGGGAAACAGAGTTAATAAACAGTTCAGTCACTCAGCATGTTTTCCAAGGGAGACCTCAGCTACTAAACATGTAGGTGGAAGTTCTGAAATGTTAGGTGTGGGGTGGGAGGTGGATAGGAGGCAGAACCTGACTGCTGCATGGATTTAATTAAAACAAAAATTCTGCTTTTTATTTTGAAAGCACTTGGTTGATGTTTATTAAGCATCTAGGACTGATCGGATGGTTGAATCTAGAGACTTTGGTAAATAAAATGAAAATATTTCCAAATTGAGTTTATTTTGAGTCTGATCGTTGGACTTTAGTTAGGACACTTTTAAAGGGACTGAAACCAACTCAAACTAGCTTGAGTAGAAAAGGAGTTTATTGGCAGATGTTCAGATATATTCATCAAGACTCAGTTTTTATCCGCCTTCATCTCCGACTCCGCCTTCCGTCATGCTGGCTTCTGCCTCACACTCCCCAAGATGGTTCTAACTTCACGCTCTCCCCTCATGGTGGCAAGATGGCTGCATACAGCACCCGCCCCTCATCCTCTCAGAGCCCTCCTCTTCTAGTCCAGCACACCTAGCAGAAGTCTCTGGTTAGATCTTGTGTCCAACCCTGAAACCTTTACGGTGGCCAGAGTAGGACTGATTGACAGGCTCAGGCCTACAGCATTTGTCTAACTATGGAGCTGGGGTGGTGTAGATGAGGAGACCCAACCAAACCACATGGATTAAGAGTTAGAGAGCTTTGGATCTCCACACAAAAATTGGGACTTTCATCAGAAAACAGGGGAATGAGTACTGGGGAATAAAAGTAAACAGCCCCACAATGGTCCAGAGACAATGAGGCCATGGGACATCTCAGGAGCAGTAGAAGGAAGCTGAGCACATTAGGAGAGTTAGGCCAACATAGTTCTGGAGTCCGATTCAGATTGGCTTGCACTACTGTGACAGAGAGGCTTACTGGTTACCTAATATGTACGCATATATATGTTTCCCTTTCCATTGCAGAGTGTGCCAGTCCTGGGGGTGTATCACACCTATCTTAAAGAACTGCCATTTAGCTGCAAGGAGCAGGGTTAGCTTTGGAGCTAAAGCTATGTGCTTCCAGGGCATCCCCCAGCCAATGAGCATGGCCATTTCTCCCCAACACAAGAGGCTTCCGATGGGCACTCATTGCTCTGGCTCTCCTTGTCGAGTTGGCTGAGACTTTGTCAGATGTGCTGTGAGGTGTGAGACCTGATCCCTGAATCACTGTGTAGAAGGTCCTTCCGCTGACCAGGAGCACCCACGTTGGACTGTTAGGTAAGCAAAAAAAAAAAAAAGTATCTTTGGTGGTATCTTTCTGCATTGCCGGCATACTTCCTTATAATTCCTACTCTGGTAAATACAGATCTTAAAAATGGAAATATTGGAAGTAGTTTTAGAAAGAGCTTGGCTGTTGTTTTAGTTCATGCTGCTACAACAGAATACCATAGACTGAGTGTCTGCATAAACAACAGAAATGTCTCTCTCACGGCTCTGGAGCCTGGGAGTCCAAGATCAAGGTGCCAGAAGATGCGTCTGGTGAGGGTCCATTACCTAGTTCATAGATCGCTGTCTTCAAGTTGTGTCCTCATATGGGAGAGGCGACAAGGGGTCTCTCTGGGGTCTCTTTTATTAGGCCACGAATTCCATTGATGAGGGCTCTACCTTCATGATCTAATCACCTCCCAAAGGCCTCACCTCCAAATACCATCACAGTGGGGATTTAGGTTTCAACATGGGAATTTTGGGAGGACACAAACATTCAGTGTATGGCAACTCTCTTCAAGTGGTGGCCCTTAAAAGCTCAAACAACCCTGAAAACCCAGCTATGTTCAGTGTTTTAAATAACATTTCATAAAAATGCAACACATATGTGGAAAGGTGTCCAGAATATAAATGCATAAGATCAACGAATTACTACAAAGCAAAACACTGCTGTACTCACCATCCAGGTCAAGGAAAAAAAAATGTTCTCACCCTAGGTGTCCCCTGCCTTCCCCCCACCATACATCCCTTCTCAAAATGCTTGATAAGTCTCACATTCTAAATTTAGTACAGGAAGCAGATTTGTCCAACCCCTTTAGTCAATGGACTGACAGAGTGGAAAAGGTAGAGAGAAACTTTCTCTTAATGGTTTTGTTTGTTGGCTGTAAACTTAAAGAATAAGTTTTATCTTTAAGATGTTGTCACATCCCAGAACATTTCTCAGGCACTGGACAAGGAAGGGGGGAAGGGGGAGAGGCAGAAGTTAAATTCTGTTCTATCCTTGTTCAGGAGTCTAATCTTGATAAGCAAAGAATGTAATTAAAATGGATTACAGACTATTAAACACAAACAAGAACAAAATGATTGCAGTGTGTGCAAGCCAGTAATTAAAGCCTTAAAAGAGGAAAAAGTCACCATCACTTAAAATGTTTATTTGTCAAGGTTAGTAACAAATATTGACATGAGAGCTTTTCTCTTTTATTTTCTTCCTAGCAGTAGGCTCTCAGCAATTAGTGGTGCATATTCCAGAATCAATATGGCCTCGGGTCCGAAGCAGGAAGCTCCATACATTTTAAAATTAGTCGATGTAATAGCAGACTGGCTCCATAAGGCAGATCTGATTGGCAGCATCATTCAATTACTGCTCATTACAAGACAAAGAGAAGCATGTCAGGAATCACATCTCCTTAAATTTGTTTCATCGCAAAGATATATTCTTATGATGACCATCAGGGAGAGACTTCTTAATGGCAAAGGATTTTATGTTTTACCTTTGCTGTTGCAAAACTTGACTCCACAAGATCGAATGTTTCTTAAAAGTGTAGTTTCAGTGATGAAAAGCCTGGGCTCTGGGGTCAGACTACCTGGATTCAAATCACAGCTCTATCACTTTCTAACTGTATGACTATGACTTTGGGCAAGTTATTCCATCTCTCTGTCTCTTCATTTCCTCATCTGTAAGATGACAATAATAACCATATCTACTTTATAAGGTACGTTGAAGAGTAAATGAGATAATATACGCACAGGTCCCAGTGTGCAGTAGGAGCTCATGCTATGTTAGCTGCCGAAGCCTGATGGCTTTACTCAATGAACTTCATTTCTTATTCAAGCCAAGCCCCCACCATGGGTCAGTGGAGGAAGGAGGAAGAGGGGTCTGTGTTGCACATAGCCATGCAGGGACCCACCACTTCGTAGCTACACCGAGAGGAATATGCAACAGTAGAATAAGAGATAGTAGAAACCCACTCAGAAGTGACACATGTGATTTCTAATATGTTTCATTATTCAGAATCTGTCTACTGAATGCTAGGGAGCCTGGGGAATGTTAGGGGTAAAATGTTTAATGAGTCTCTGCCATATGTATTATCATCATCATCATTATTAACATTATAGGTTCCGTATGAGTTTTACTGCATGAAATTTGGAGAATACATTTGACCTGCAATATGACCAAATCCCCAGATAATTCACTCATTCAACAGCTATTCGTTAAATACTTACAATGAGCTGATACTGTTCTAGGTGTGGGAGACAGGGATAATGTTGATCAGATAAGGACCCTCACCCCATAGAGCTTCTAGTACAAAAATGATATAACCAAGTCTGAAACTAGATAAGATCTGATGGCATTAGGTTCTAACAATGTATGTCAGGGGTTGAGGGGGTGGGAGAAGTAGTGTTGGTGTGACACCTGAATGACAAGCTGGAGGCAGCCAGAGGGAGATCTGGAGAAAGAGTTCTTTGGGCAGAGGAAAACCAGTAGGTTTCCAGAGTTGTAAACAAGGACAGTGTAGCTGGAAGACAGAGAGCCAGGGAGAGGTGACAGGAGAGGAGGCAACAGGAGGTAGCAGGAGCTGGCTCATGTTTGGCCTCACAGGCCATGGGAAGTAGGTTTGAATTCAGCTGAAGGGAGGTGGGAAGCTATGTGAGGCAAGAATGGAAGAAAGTTGAGAATGGGAGAAGGTAGACCACTGAGGAGGCTCCTAAGTCATCCAGGTGAGAGGTAGTGGTGGCTTGGATTAGGTTGAGGACAGTAGAGAAAAGCGGTCAGATTTGGGGCACATTTTGGAGGCAAAGCTGTGGATAATAATGGAGTTGGCTTCTTGAAGGGCCCTCCCTTATCACCTTCTGCCTGGATCAGCCATGCTGAGGATCCACTGAACACTGTATCTTTGGATGGCCTTGGAAACAGATGAGACCTCTAAACCCTCTTACCTCTCAGACACCTCCCATAGGTCCCTGGACAAAAATTTTAACAAGGTCTTTGCAAGTCCCACCTCACAGTGAAAAACAACTTAGGTCAATGCTTTTTGAATGAATGACGACCTCTAGTGCCAGTCTCTCATTCTGCTAGGCTTACAGCCTAAGGCCATCCTGCCAGGAGATCTAACAGTTAGGGCTGCATGTGGATTAGAGTCATCTTTGCAATAGAATGCCTCTTGAAGGTTTCTATCCTGTCCAACAGAGCACTGATTTTATTGTAGAGGGAGACCAGCATCCCAGGCAGGGCCCTGACCTGGAGGCCAGGAGTCCTGGTGATGGTCGCCACCCACTCTCACCTGCTATGGGCTTGGACAGTGTATCTGGCTTCCCTGGGACAGCTCATGCCCCAGGTACTTTTCAGTGCTAAGCACAGGGCCTATGGAGATGCATAAAACAGAAGTTCTTGGCTTAAGTAGTCTACAGGGAGTTAGCATAAATGACCCTTAACATTCCTTCTAGTTCTGACCCCTGTGATTTTCCCAATATTGTGAAATCTCCCCTATCCAGCTTCCTAAGAGGTAATTAGTAGAACCTGGAATGCCTGTCTGTTTTTGTAGACCTGGAGGCTGGTTCTTAAAATAGCAGTGTGCCCATCCAAGCAGTAAAATACCTGTGGGACCCATGTGTCTGAGTTTGTATCTATGTAAGGTTATAAATAACCTCCCCTCTCTAGTGATGTAATGAGGATTAATGAGTTCAATATCTATAAAGTCTTGCCAAGCAGGGGTCAGGAAATCAGGTATTTCTATGAATCATGAGATACATCATGTTTATCAGGAGTGATCTTTTTGGATCACCAAGGCAAGGGGTAGCAGCTTGGTTCTGCCATGAGCAAACAATGCTGAGATGGGGGTGGCCAAACCCCCATCATTGGATGTACAGGGACATGTGCTGACCAGAGGCTCCCCTTGGATGCTGGTCAGGCCGAGGCCAGGTCCAGAAGGTAGGCTCAGGCCAAGGGAGAAGTAAGCTGTGTTCCAGATTTCTGGAGGGAGTTCTGGTGCAGACCAGCAAGGAATGCACACTCGGTGGGAGGAGGAGGGCAGGGGAGCAGATCAGGCACAAGGTGGGGTCTGAAGTGCCTGAGAATGAGAGATTTATACTGCCTGTAACATGGGGACAAGAACACAATCATCATAGGGTTCTTCTGAAGATCAGAGGAGGACAGGATGCTGTAAGTCACAGGATATCCAAGTAAAAAGGATTTATTTAACATGGCTAGAATTTCAGGGGTAGGGCCATTCCAGCATTGGTTCATTAGCTCAACAATAGCGTTAAGGACTCAGGCTCTTTCCACATTTCTGTTCTGACATCTTTGGGGTCTTTTGACTCTGGACTTAGGTTTGCTCCCTCATCCTCACAAGATGGCTGCCACAGTTCCAGTCATTGCATGTAGACATGGCAATGCTTGATGAAAGAAACACTCTCTCCTATTTGTCACATTTTACTGGGAAGGAAAATCTTCCTAGAAGCCCTCAACAGTCTTCTCCTTGGGCCTCATTGGCCAAATTGAGGATCACATGTTCTAGCTGAAGGACAGCCTAAGGAATCAGATTTCTGGCATTTTCAGCCTTTCAATGGCAGGTGGTTGTGCAGCCGGGAAGGAGGGGATGGTAAGGGATGTTAGGAAGGCTACAAAGAGGTCTATCAAAGGACATAGCACTGTGCTTGCCACACACACAGCTTAATACATGTTAGTTGTTCTTGCTCTTTATCCTCGTATCCCACCATAACCAACCCACCACATCATCTGTTTACTTTCAGTAATTCTAACTTCTATCTCCAACTGACCCCTCTCCCAAGAGCACATATACAGTATGGATGCTCAGCTACTGAACACCAGTGGGTGCGTGACTCTTTAGACCCAGAGAGGCTTTTATGCTGGGCTATAAATATCCCCAGGTATTTGGCTTTCTCTCTCCCTTTAGGTGAATCTAAAAACTAGGCAGTAATGCCAGGTAGCTTAACCTCAATAAAAAATATCCAGACCTCCCTGGTCTTCCAGCATTGGAGCTATAGGACATCTAAGTAATGAATATCCCCAGGACAGGCTCACCATCTGGAGAATTCCCACCTGCCAGGGTGACTATTGTGCTCATTATTGAAACCCCGCAGAGGAGTAATGAACCATTATCCGGGGAGGTCACACCCCCCAATTAACAACGTATATGTCAAATCCTGTTAGGGGCAACTCCAGGGCATCTTTCAGAATCTTTTGTTAGAAGGAAATCAGCTCTTTTGGAGTATATCCTGAAACAAGCCAGCTTCAGGCTGAGATTTTAAATGTCATGCTGTGTGTACTTTTAAACTATGATGCCTTTTAAAGTTATAAAGTAATCACGTTAGAGAAAACTTGGGATAGGGAAAAGACAAACCTGCCAGTAATTCCACCACACAAACACAACCACTATTGTCATTTTGGTGCAACTCCTTCATGTTTTTCCTTTGTTCAAGTGTTTTTACATAGTTATAGTATGCATACTAATTTTTTTATTTTTATTTTTTAAGATTTTAAAATTTATTAGAGAGCATGCATACAAGCGCATGGGTAGAGGGGCAGAGGGAGAGGATCTCCAGCAGACTCCCTGCTGGGCGTGGAGCCCCATGTGGGCTCGATCTCACGACCCTGAGATCATGACCTGAGCCGAGCCCAAGAGTCGGACACTTAACTGACTGAGCCACCCAGGCGCCCCATATGCATGCTATTTTTATTCTGCTTTTTCAACTTAAATTTAAGAAGTATTTATTGTGTATGTATTACAGCACCAGACTGACTGGTAGATGGTACGGGTTCAATGGAGTACAAGACAGGCAGTGACAGACAGTGAAGACCGTGCAATATGATAAGTGAATAAGAGTATATGGCAGGGATTTGGGAGGAATGGGAGTCATGGTTTCTGTACAAGGAAGGGTTTTTCCTGGCAAGGGCAAGACCCAACATGAGCAAGTGCATGGTGTTTGAGGAACATGATATGAGAGTAATTCAGCGTGTGTGGGAGCTTAGACTCTCTTAGGGACTGAATTGTGTCCCAGCCCCAAATTCACACATGGAAGTCCTAACCCCCTATGTTACTATTATTCATTTTAAGAACCATCATTGAAGCTGCAGGGTAGGAAACACATTCAGGACTGCCCTGTACAGTTGGGCAGGTTGGGTAGTACACAACTCTAGTGTAAGTATCATTTCTATCCTGTTCTGCAGGAATAGTCCCTTTTAGAGTTGTGCAGTGTACAACTGAACACATGAGAAGGGGCAATACTGGAGACAAGGAAATCAGTTAGGAGGTCATGGCAATACTGTGGGTCCAAAGTTTTGCACATAGTCATGATTTGATGGCTTTCTCCTTAGTGATAAACCATGATTTATTTAACCATTTTCCTGATGTTGTTTATAAATGTAGTTTTACCATAGTGGTGTTCTATGTAAACAGATTTACCCTGTATTCAAATGCCCCCATGTGACCATATGATTTATCATCCAGCTGGGACACTTTTGAGAGCAAAGGGGTTCTAAGTGACTGCAGTGAGAGAATAGGCATGATCTACAACTGTCCTGGGCATACTAGAATGAATGGTTACCTTCCTTCTGCCCTTTCTCTCTGGACTTCAAGCCTTCTCTCCAGGGAGTTTCATTCCTGGGAGAATCAGTAGTCAGCTGTACACAATGTACTTACCTAGTGTCAAAAAACTTCATTCTCTTTCTGCAGATTGAAACCCTATAATTTTTGTGCATCAGCAAAGTAAATTGTACTGTCTACATTTATTTATATTCCTTTCACATCTTTAGGAGCAAGAGAGAGCTGAGAACATTTCATTCTCCTCCCACTAAGTTGCTATGATTTCACTAGGGTTTTTTTATTTTTGTTTTTGTTTTTATCTTGGGGTGAACATAGTCCCTCCTGAAGTTCTGAAGGTAAGACTTCCAGGCATAAGAGAGCAAAGAGAAAAGAAAAATGACTGTTTCTCTCCTGTGTTTGGAGGAAAACAGGAAGGAGTAAGTTGCCAAATTATCAAAATTCTCAGTGGTCTTCCTTCTAACCTTAGGAGACTTGCCCTCTGTCCACACCTTTGCTCTGATTGCAGTGGAGTTATCCAGAAAAAAATTCAGTGGGAGCTCCCACTTGGATAGAGGGATGCTACCCCAGAAGGATAGTGGCAGGGACTGCTCTAGCCCATTAACACCCACATCTAAACTTCTTTCTGGACAGCTATGCTGCATTTCCCATCCGCCCTTGGAGTTAGGGTGACCATGTAATTAAATTCTGGGAAAAGGTATGTAAGCTGAGGGGCGCCTGGGTGGCTCAGTTGGTTAAGCTTCTGCCTTTGGCTCAGGTCATGATCCCACAGTCCTGGGATTGAGCCCCTCATCGGGCTCCCTGCTCAGTGGAAAGCCTGCTTCTCCCTCTACCTCTGCTGCTCCCCCTTGCTTGTGTGCTCACTCTCGCTCTCTCTCTCTCTCTCTGTCAAATAAATAAATAAAATCTTTAAAAAAAAAAAAGATATGTAAGCTGAAATGATGACCACGGCTTTCAGGCATTACCCATATAAACTTCCCCTAAGCAATCCTTGCTCTCCTGCCCCATCTACCTGCTGAATGGAGAGGACTCTGAGACCCCAGAGCTGGAGGGAGCCACAAGATGGAAGGAACCTGGTTCCCTGGAAGACAGTGTGGAGTAGAACGCCCCCTACCTGCTCCACACTGGAACTGTATGTTAATAAGAAGTAACTTACTACATTGAGTAACTGACATAGGGGAAGCTCTTTGTTCAGCAGAGGCCTGCCTAAGATGGATAGACACACAAGTACCTCAGCTGTTACTCAAGCCAGAGAGATCTGAGAACAATGATAGCAAGGAGGTTCGCATGAATGAATATTTACTGGGGATATCCCCATGCACCCATTTCACTACCTTTCAGGAAAGAGTGATTTAGTACAGAAGTCTCCAACCACAATTGCCTGTGGCCACATCTGCTTCCTTAAGGGAGATTTTCCTCCAGACTAGAAGGGCTTTTATTCAGCACATTTCTCGGTGAGCCTTTGGTGGTGAAAAAACAGTCTTCAGCATGCAACCTCAAAAAGCATGGCATAAAGAGAACTAAAATTCCTCTTCATACTAAAAAAAAAAAAAAAAAAGTGGAGAGCACTGGGGAAGAATAGGTTGGATGGGTTGGGTTGGGAGGGCCACAGTACTGATTGAGACAGCAGGGCCAGGCAGAGAAAGGACGGGGGTTCCTGGCAGCAGGGGCCAGGCACCTTTTAGGAAAGAATTCTAATGGACGGTGGTTCAGGTATCTGCTGTGTCTGCTACAGCAGAAGGCCCTGGGATGCTCCCCAAATAGTTAGTACAGCAGGTGCTCGCTCAGCCTCGAGTCTTGGTATCACTGGGAAGGGACAGAGGTTGGCTTCAGCCAGACAAACAGAGTCCCCCATGAGATATAGTGTGGGAGAGAAGTAATGGAGATACAGACCCGACTTGGGAGTGGATGTGAGACAGACCCCTTCCCCTCAGTATACCAGAGAAAGAGTAACTCTTGGGACAGGTGGGGACCTCGAGGTTCCATTAAGAAGATAAAATAGGTTAAATAAAGAAGGATCAAGCTACTTACCAACTAGGTAGGAAGTCCCTTCTCCCTACTACTACCCTTCTATTTGGAATGGTTTACCAGCATACCAACTGGGCTTATAGGTGGGGAGGGCACAGAGGTGAGTGGAATGGGCTCTGTCAGGCAAAGGTCATTGTTGGCCAGGGGTCAGGAAGCTCCATTAGGCTGGGAACTCGGTGCATGTGCACTGCATGCATGAGTGTTTCTTGGCCAGTGTGAGCTGTCCTTGAGAGCAATTAATGGCCTTCTGGGTAGGAGGGAGGAAGGATTGGGGTTCACGTTGTCTTCTGGTCTTGTCACGAGGAGGTGGAAGGCATCATCTTGATTGAAATTCAGTCAGGCCTTTTCATTCTTGGCCCCCCACACAAGTGGGGTGTGAACTGGGCCAAGGTGTTAATGCAGTCAGGGCACAAGCTGGTGCCTCGCCACCCACCTCCTCTCTGACTCACCGGCTGCAGTGCCCTCCAGATGACCCCTTAGTGCTCTCCCTGAATGTCCGCAGCTCACCCTTGGCACTTTGCCTGCCTGAGAGGAAAATTCCTATGATAATCAGTTGAAGAAGATCACAACTCATAAAGAAAAAGAACCACTGACTTCAGTACTTTTCCTGCCCCATTTGGGACATCCCAGGTGCCCATAACTTCCTGAATGAGCTGTCTGCTCAGTGACTGTCGACAGAGCCCCCCACAGAAGCTGGCACTTCGTGTGTGTTCCACAAATTACATCTGTTCCTCCTTCTTCCCACCATTGCTGTTGCCATCCTTACCACCATTATTATTATTGCTATACCCAGCTCTTCCTAGGACCAGGCCTACTGCAAATGTTGTGGTTAATTCTATTCCCTCCTGCCAGGATGTCAGTATATTTTAGCCCTGAGGAAAGCCAGATGCCCTGACAATGGTCATAATGCCCAAGTGAAGCCTAATACAATAACAGGTCTCAGACTATTTGGGGAACAGCCAGCCTACTCTGTCACAGTTAAATAAAGATAGCTAGAGGGCTCTGCCTAAACACAGAGTAGCCATGGCAATCAAGTAACCCTTTTGTTTGCTAGAATCTCCTCACTTGTTGCTCCTTAGCTACTTCTTCATTTGTCTCTAATGAGTGTTCTCCCTGAGGGAGGCAACACAACCACCTGCCCGGGGCCCAGAGTAATAGCACCTGCTGCTTTAAAATGTGGTTATGAAGGGGCAGGAGCTTTAGCTTTGCTGGCTGCTCTGGCAAGGCCTTGGGTTGACCTTGGTGGAGTCTCATGGCCCAGGGTCTTACCCTCAGGATTGCATTTTCAGAGAATCCAAGTTACTTAAAGTCTCTGAGCCTCACTTTCCTAATCTGTAAATGGGGTTAGCAATTCATACCTGGTAAGACTGTCCTAAGGAAAAATTGAGATCATGTATGCCAAGTGCTTGCCCAGTGCCTGGGACTACCTGTGCTAGACAATGCTGAGCTAAGGTAGAAGTCATAATGATGATAGCGGTAGTTAATCCAGAGTGTATTAAATTCAAGCAGGACTGATTCCACCTAACTCATAAGACGCTGACCAATTGACAAACTGGAGTGCTGAAGATAGGAAATATGTCTGCCAGATAGTATAGAATATTCAAGTCCTGCAGCATCTTTACCACTGCAGGGAATCCTGTAAATCTGTACGGGAGCTCAGTGGGTGTGCAATCCATGCACAGAGGATCAGCGGATTTTTAAGGGGAATGATGAAAAGCCACTTTATAGCCCAAAGCTACCAACTCCATTGAAGGGATATCAGGATATGGGTGCTGACCAGCCAGTGGTGGACAGACTGGCTAAGGCCCTTTCCTTACTGCTTAGTTCTAGGCCTTATGGAGACACTGTCCTTCCATGACAGCATCCTTCCTTCAGCCTGCCCAGGTGCCGTCTACCTGTTGAGTGTCATCCTGCTCCAATGATATGTAGGTCCTGAGAACTCTCCCAGGCTGCCCCACTTGGACTGATGGTTTTCAGGCCTCCAGGGTGGTGCATTTATAGACTGTGCCTTGAGGTGGGGCATCTTCTGCAGGTGGCTGTTACCTTGTTTGATACTGGCTTTTAGAACATTCATTCTTAGAGATTAAATTATTTTTCCCCTATGAACCGATAGGGGTTCTGCATACTGAATATAAGATCCCATGCAGCTGTTCTCATTCTTTTGATGTGGAGGTGGTTCTTTGCCCCAGGAAGGTGTAGGGAAGTGCTGGATATTATGGGATTGGGGCTTTGACCTTCCTCATCATTTATGCCATGTGCTTTCCATTTTAAATACTTCAGGGTTTTATTGGCCATCTTTGTCTCTAAAATCTCTATCTCTAATCTCACCTTCCAGTGGGGTGCTGGAGCTGGCTTGGCTGTACTCACAAGGATTGATTATTAATATTTAGGAAATTTGCAAACTGGCTTTTAAGCCATTGGTGACCTGAAAATCGGCCATGGTAGCTGAATTGACACCACAGAAATTGGCGAATGCTACATATTGTGGGGTTTTTTTCCTTCAGAGAGCAGGTTTACCAGAAGACCACTATATGACCTCCCTCCTAAACTCCAGGATAGCCAGCTACCTAGTGGACATCTCTACATAGTTGACCCATAAATACCTCAAACTCAAGGACTTCAAATTGAACTCAATTTTTCCCCCACTCTCAGCCTCTTATATTTTCTGTCTTCATCAGTAGCACAAACAGAGAACAAGGGTCAGGGAATTTAGAATACAAAGGGGATGAGTCAAGAGTTTAGGCAGAGGGGTGAATTCAAGGACAAAAGAACTCCCCCTTCTCTATAACCAGAGGCAAGAAGGACAGCAAGGCTGGGTTCACATGTAAATCAGTGTGAGTACATATATAGAAGTGCTCTGATGCTTGAGGGCAGAACTTCCCTTTCTTGATAAAGTAAAGGTAGAAATAATTTCATCTCTGAGGGAAAGGGGTAAAATAATGCTTCAGCAATCACTCAAAGAGGGGCAGGGAATGTCTGAAAGGATTAATTCATTCATGCAATAGCTATCTGGCTAAATCTGTAATATGAGTATTTTCTCTTTTTTTTAAGATTCTAGTTGCTATTTTAGTTCAACCTAGTTCTGCTAAGAGAAGACAGGGAGAGGTTTAAGAATCTGTTTAGTGCGGTTTACAAATGTGCCTGAGATAGGACACAGTGCACCCCTGGAGTGGGGTACAGGGGCAGAAGTTATAGAAACAGAGGATGTGGAGGGTGGGGGAGACCTCAGGGGGTGCCTCTAGACCAAGAGGTATGGCCAGTCTTCCAACACTGCTTGCTTTGAAGAACTTGCTCATCTTCATGTCTTCCGTTGTTTCACCTCCCTGTTTATATGCAAAACCGACATTGTTCATCAACTACAGTACTTTCCTCACTGAAGCTGCAAGTGCCCAAGAGTACTTTTCAGCAGCCACTACTGCCTTAGGCAGCTACGAGGGTCCCGCTGGGAACCTTGAGCAGCTAATCCAACCATGCTCTGCATCCCCGTTAACCCTGTCTCCTCTCGGCCATCTCAGCTCCTTAGTGCTGTTTCCCCCATGTCCTTCTGTAGTCCCTGTTCCCCCACCCTCATCATCACTGATCTTTACACTTTGCTATTTTCCATGGTAAACATCACACTTCCCTGGCATCCTTAACTTCCGTGTCTTGTGCCTTAGTTACAACAGGCTTTGTCCAAGGACACTCCTTCCCCTATAGCCATCTACTATACAGGAGTCCTTTCTCGCACAGCTCACATCCTGAAGGTGGGCTCAGCATTCCGTTAGGTGTGGGTTGCATGCCACATTGTTGCTTCTGCCCTTGTGGAAGCTTCTGCCTCCCTCCCCTGAAACTCACACCTCCCCCACCCACTTGTCCAGGTTTCCCGGCCACTCCCCCAGCTCTTCAGTCTCTTGGCCCCTCGATCTTGCTCTTCCTTTCTACCAGATGCCATCATCCTGAATACCATTAACTACCTAATACCCTGGCCTCAATCTTAATAACCTCCACCTCCCTCTACTTAAGCCACTCTCCCCTTTCTCTCCCCCAGACCTTGTTATTTCTTGAACTGCTTCCAAAGTCTAAAACTCAGAATCCCTCACTCTGAACACAGTCTCTTGTCCTTCCCCTTCTTAGAACCTAAATATGTGTACATTTTGACCTCCAAGAAATCCCTAGTAGCTTGATTACTCTATTTTCTCACACCCATCCCTAGCCCGGCATGCTTCTCCCTCTAGCCTGAAACACTAGCCTATATACCATTTATCCCCACTGGATATACACTAATACAATAGGCATGATACATGCCCATTGTACAGTCTGTTAGGAAGTCTCAGTGCTGCATTGACCTTCAATTCTACTTCCTGCTGGGATTCTATAGAATTGAAATCTATTCCTTGCTATCAAACTCCACATCTGAATCAGTGCTGCCATCTGGCCTCTGCCAAAGCTGTACTGACACAGATGGGCACCCCCACATGGCACCCCACCAGCCAAGTGGAATGTTAGGATCACTCAACAGTCTGTTAGTTGTCCTTCTGTCTCCCTCACCGGCTATGCCATACCTTCCCCATTCCCTTCAAATCACCTGTCCATCCCTATTCTCTCCTCCTCTACTGTCATCCCCCTAGATCTATTTTCCATGTTTTTCTGGGCAGTTGGCTGTGCAGCTAGAGACCGCATTTCCCAGCTTCCTTGCAGGTAAGGGCAACCGTGTGACTAAGTTCTCTGTAATAGGTGTTGAGCAAAAGCAATGTGTGTAAGTTGTTTTCTTAAAGATCTCACCCTAGACTTGCTCATCCATTTTCTTCCCATGGGCTGGGAATAGCCACATGTTGAGGATGGCAGGTTACGTTGCTGGCCTGGGTCTCTGGGTGATTTTGTGATGCAGAGTCTGCTTACTCTTCCTGGACCATTGCATGAGAGAAAAATAAAGTGCTGTCTTATTTGAGCCACTAAATTCTGGGGTCTCTTTGTTATAGCAGCTTAGCCTTATTACCTATTCATCTACTCATTTATCTGTACCCTTGATTGCCTCCTCACCAGTGTCAGATGTTGAGATGCATCTCTATTTGCCAAGGTTAATTCCCAACCCCTCCCCAGTGTGCTTCTCCATTACCCAAAGGCTTTGCTTCAGCAAGTCTCTCCTCTCTCTTCTAAATCTCTACATGTTCTCTTTCTATTAGCTGTGTTCCTTCAACCTGCACATTCTGTCCATCACATTGCTCACACCTCAAAGAAAACCTTCTGTGACCCTCCTATCCCTTCTACCAATAATCTTCTCTCTCTCCCCATTGCTTCTTGACAAGGATTCTTACAAAGTAGTTGATGCTTACTGTCTTTACTTCCTTACTTCTCATTTCCTCCACAGCCCCCTGAAATCTGGCTTTCATTGTCACCATTCTGCTGAAACTGCTTTTACTAGAGTTACCCATTGCCTCCATAGTTTTAAACCCAAAGAGGGGTTTTCCAGTCCAGTTCCTGCTTGTTCTCTCAGCGATAGCTAACACTTAGGACCACACGTCATTGGAATGGCCCACCTCTCCAGCTTATGTTCTGGCTCCTTCCTTGACTCCAGTGTCCACTCTTTAAACATGGGTGTTGTGCTCAAGGATTCTGTTCTTGTCCTTCTTCCTCTACATGCTTGACTTGGACAAGCCAATGGTCCCCCTTTAATCTTGACCACCAGGATGGCATGCCAAATCATACTTTTACTCTAATCTTTTTCCTGAACTCTGACTTAAGTATCCAACTGCTGACTTGACATCTTGGGCATCCCATGGACACCTCCCACTCAATCTGTCCAAAACTGAACCTCTTTCTCCTTTATGAAACTGTCTCTTCTTCCTCTACTTCTTCTCTCTGTTGGCTAGTGACACCACCACCTTCCCAGTCACCCACCCTGGACTTAAAAGTTATCATGGATCTTCCCTCACCCTCCACAACTACTCAAAAATAAATTCTTGCTCCTTTGGCTTCACAGATATTCTCCAAATCTACCCAGTCCTTTCTGCTCTAGCTCAGGCCTTTATTATCCCACACTTAGCAATTGCAGCAATATCCTACTGGCCTTCCTGCCTTTAGGTTTGCTTGCCTTGCTCCCATTTCCATGTTGCTGCCAAAATTGTCCTTGTAGAGGGCGCCTGGGTGGCTCAGTCGGTTAAGCGACTGCCTTCGGCTCAGGTCATGATCCTGGAGTCCCTGGATCGAGTCCCACATCGGGCTCCCTGCTCGGCAGGGAGTCTGCTTCTCCCTCTGACCCTCCCCCCTCTCATGTGCTCTCTCTCATTCTCTCTCTCTCAAATAAATAAATAAAATCTTTAAAAAAAAAAAAAAAAAAAAGAAACCATTTAAAAAAAAAAAAAAAATTGTCCTTGTAGAGTACAAATTTGTACCATATCTTTAAGCTCCCACCATGGCATGCAAGGTCCTCTCTGCACTCCTTTGTAAGGCTCTAGCTCCTCTATCTCCACTGTACCCTCTCTACTGTGGCAACTGAACTGCCTGTGTTCTTCTCTGTTTACAGTGCCCGTTTTCCTGTATTCATTGGGTTACTATTACTCCTCATCCAGACTCTGCATCATTCCCTCCAGCACTAGTTGGCCAAGTTCCCCTCCTCCCTACTTAGTACTCCTAAAGCTCCCTGTGTGTGCCTCTATTGAGCACTTTCCATAATGTGAAATATATATTTTATTGATCTGTAGTGGACATTTGTATTTCCTTTTGGCCACCTAGCATCTGAACCCTCTTCTGATACTTGGTGCATCCCCCATTTCCTATAAGCCCTAATTCCTACTACAGAATCAGAAAATGCCAGATACACATTCACCCAATCTTCCTTTCACTAAAGCGAGGGCTCCTGACTTGTCTCCTCCAGTATATACCCTTCTCTTGGCTTGACCCAGAAATTTATATTACAGAGAGATGGGGACCCCATGCTGATGAGGATGGCTACAGCAGTGGCAGCTGTTCCAGTGGCCACAACTGGGGTCCTGTGTTGGTGGTACCAGCAGTGCAAGCTGGGGCATGCTTTCAAGCTTTGGTCCTATGCTCTGCCCCAGTCTTTAAGCCTCTCAATATTCTTTTAATAAATTCCTTTTCTGCTTAACTTAGCCAGAACTGAGTTCAGTTACCACTAAGAGCCCTGACTATGTTTTTCCCTGTTGAGACTGTGAGCTCCTCAACAGCAGGAGTATCTTCATTGCCTTTGTATCCACAGTCCCAGCATGTAGTGAGCATTCAGTAATTGTTGCATCTGTGCATAGACTACCAAAAATGTCCAGGCCCAACTCCGGGAGACATTATACACTTGAACACTTTCATCCTTTTGCTTCCAATGAGGCAGCAATCAGGGCAGATAATAATTACCTGTCTCTTGCATGCACAGATTCTCCCCTGCTCAAGAAAATGTCTATCTCCATTACCTCCATTCTCCCACCCCTGCTTCCTCTGTGGGGGTGAAGGCTTTTTCTCTGCATGACCCAAACTCATTGGAAGGTAATAGGTGATCTCTTGGTTTGGCTGTACCATTTCCCCCTTCCTCATTTTACCTGGGATAGGAAGGTTGAGATGTTCTTCCTTGTGGGCCCTGGCTAATGTATCCCATGCAATATTTATGCTCTGCACGTACCTAAACTTCCCAAGCTGTGCCCTGTTTATGCATTCATGAGCAAGTGCTCAAGATAATGTCATTTCATCAAATGGAGCTGAACCATGGCTCCACTTTATGAGGGATTACAGGCTGTTTTTTCTTTATTTGTAAATGTGCCAGCCTTAAAAATGCCATGTTTTGTCAGAGACATCTGATTAAACACCTCTGAGTATCTGTCAGTGCAAACCGTGAGATCATTAATTTATGCTGTAAAAAGAATAGTTGGGGAAGTGTGACTTGGACTGGTGTTGTTCCCTTCCTCATTTGAAACATAACATTTACATCTTTGGAGAGAATGTTGTGAAAAATCACCCTAATGGATCAGTGTTTTCCAGAATGACATCAGTGGTGTCACTTTGGTGCTCATCTATTTAAAGCCTCAAAGTGGATATTTTAGTCTTAAACAGCAGGTGTCCTGATACGGAAAAGCTTCTAAATTTGCTTGGGCTCAGGAAGCTTTGGTCTTTTTCCTGTCTCTCTCCCTTTCCTCCTCTTGTCTCCCTCACTTTCTTACCACCTGCCATGGTCTTATCATTACTACATGGTTTTGAAATAATTTCTGCAACTTGTTAATATTTTGGTCTGGATTTGGAGAGCAAGAGGTTACATCTCCTGGTGGAGTTTGCCTGGTGGGTTTGTTTTGAATTCTGGACCTTAACAAGGTGTCAAATAATGACTTTTCAAACCAATAAAAAATTAGGAGGAGAAGACTTCCCTTCAGAAGGTGTAGAGGTTGCATTTACTAAGTTGAATAAAGGTTTTTTGAAGTGGAATGTGTTTACACCATTTTAATAACTAAAGTATCTCATGAATCCTTCTCTTTCAGTATAGAATTCTGGTTTTCATACAGCATTTATAGTGGCAGCCTTTTAAATCTGCTACCATTTCCCAAAATGCTTTCCAATGGATTCCACATTATATTCTACCCTGCATAAATAAAAACAGGGCCCGTCAATTGTACCATTAAAACTATACAACAGCTATTTCTCCTCACAATAACTCTATGAATAAACAGGACCCTATTTTGTAGGTGAGGAGACAATCTTAGACATTTCTAGAAGGATTGGCCTAAGATTTCATAGAATTTGTAGATAGTTTGGTTTAATACACAATCACCTTTCATGTTGTGCTCAGAGCTAAAAAGTAAAAAATGAATTAAATGCAACTTCTGCCTTCAAGTTCAAAGTCTAATGATTAGAATTTAACCCGTCTTTTTTTTTTTTTTTTAGTAGATGCCCTTTATCAGATTAAGGAAGTTAATCTTCCCTTCCTAGATTGCTGAGATTTTTTTTTTAAAGATTAATAAGCATTTATTAAGAAAAAGTGTGTGCTGTTCACCAGGTCTTTTGATTCCAAGTCTTGTCTCCCTTTGCTGTCTCAAAGCGAAGGTTGGGGCCAGCCTTGGGCAAAATCGTCACATCTGAGGAGGTTGCTTTCACTTATTTACTCTCATTTCTCCTCAAACATCTAACATCCTCATGCTTTCCAAGCCTCTCTCTTAATCTCTCTCTTAATGAGCCCACATTCATCCCCTTAGCCAGGCACTCCCATGCAGGATACAACCTACAGAGTGGATACACAGCAGACTGCACAGCAAGAAATGTGTTTGCATTGCCAAGTGGGTGCATGGGCATGGCCATATGGGGAAAACACTGCAGCCACTGTCCGTGGTCCTGAACGATCACCGCTTGTGACGACATTGTGTCTTCTGTCTCTGAGTCCCCAGTGGTTCTTTTCAAATGCCTCCACTGCTTATAGGTTTTCTTTGTTGTTGTTGTTGTTGTTTATCTTGATGAGGAGTTTGCCCTTTTTACACTGTCACAACAGAAATAGAACCTATGAGTCACATGACATAATTTATGAAGGAGAGTGTCTTCAGACAGCCTGGGTTTGAATCCCCCACTCACACATTTGCTAGTGGGATCTTGGTGGGGCCTACCTGGCCTCTCTGGACTTCAGTTTCTCCATCTTTGGAGTGAGGCTAAGAGTAATAAATAGCTTGTAGGATTGCTTTGAGGATTAAATGAGATAATATATGCAAAGTGCTTTGAGAATGTGTTGTTTATAAGAAAATCAACAAAGGCTTTCCAGAAGTAGAAAAATTAACAGTTCTGAATGTAATAATTAATGTAATTTTAGGAGTCATCAGGTTTTTAATAGGACATTTCCTTGTCACCAGGAAATGGAGGAAATACATGTTTCTGCTCTCCCTATAACAGGGTTGGGTCAGGAAAATAGAAACCATACTAGTTATTTTAACAGAGAATATTGTGAATTTATTAAGCAGAGGGCAAAGGAAGGATAAAGCTAAAAGGGACCACTGAAGTAACTTAGAGAGGATAGTAATGGCAGGAAGAAGCTACTAACCCCTAGGGCTGGAGGAACAAAGGGGAGAGGTTGGGGTCTTCAGAACCTCAAAGGTTGGAAGAGGGACACCTCTCTGCCCCATGATGCTATTAATACATAATAAGGAATTAATAACTGGCAGTGGCCTGGTAAGCCATCAGTCCTGTTGACCAAGAAGGGCCTCATATGTGGCTCAATATACTATGAAATGTATCTCAGAGTACCCTATTTTATATTAGGAAACTTAAAATGATTCAAAACATGGAAAAAGACAAAGAATATTGCATGTCCTTTATTTTTTTTTTTAAGATTTTATTATTGAGAGAGAGAGAGAGAGCATGAGCAGGGGGAGGGGCAGAGGGAGAGGGAGAAGCAGCCTCCCTGCTGAGCAGGGAGCCCCACACGGGGCGCGATCCCAGGACCCCAGGATCACAACCTGAGCCGAAGACAGATACCTAACTGACTGAGCTACCCAGGCACCCCTGTTGCATGTCCTTTAATGTCATACTGGGGGCATTGTCTAGCAGCTACTCCCAAGGATTATCTAACTCTAGGAAAATGTATCTTTGTTTCATTTACTATTTACCATTAATTAGAGTCTGTACTGTCCAAAGTTCTATCTTAGCTTGAGAAAGACTGATAAGCTGCAAATATTTTGTTCAGTAGAGATGCAAATTATTCCTGTATTTCTTATTCCAGTAGAAAAGATAACCCCAAAGATTAGATATGTTTCTCTGTAGAATATTCAATATTTTTGTATCTAACATAGCAGTTTTATGTCAGCATTCCTTTCCTGACAGACTAAATATGTTTCCAAATATATTGAATAAATATCTGTTTTGAATGCTCTTTGAGCCAGCTTCACCATCCTGCAGATTCCCTCCTTAATGAGTGTATTAGAGTTCTCCTGAGAGACAGAACCAATAGTATATATATATATAAAGAGAGAATAAAATTTGTTATGAGGAACTGGCTCATGTGACTATGGAGACTGAGAAGCCCTATGGTCTATCATCTGCAAGCTGGAGACTCAAGGAAGCTGATGGTGCAGTTTGAAGGCCTGAGAACCAGGGGTGCTGAGGGCAGGAGAAGATCCATGTGTCAGCTCAGACAGGCAGAGAAAGAATAAATCTCTTCTTCTACCTTTTTATTCTATTCAAGCCCTCAACAGATTGAAGGAGGCCCACCTACATTGGGGAGGCCAGTCTGCTTTACTCAGTCTACTGATTCAAATGATAATCTCTCCGAGAAACTTCTCACAGACACAACCCTAAATAATGTTTAAACATATATCTGGGTGTCCCACGATCCAGTTGAGTTGATGCATAAAATTAACTATCACAATGGGTTAAATAAATCTTGTACATATGTTCACTGTGTCCTTGTATAAGAATCATGCTTTTAAAAATTACATTTGACAAGAACTGAAATGAGAGAGGACATTGTATTTGGCCAAACTCACACAGTTAGAAAGTGGAGTCAGGATTCCCATTCAAGTCTGGCTGACCCCAAAGTCCACATTGTGATCTCTTGGTGCCTTGACTCCAAATGAAATCTGTTTAATAGAGAAATTGTACAAGGAATTGCTGCCAAGCTCTTGCCTGAAGTTTGACAAAATTGGGAGTCAGCTGGAATGATAAGCCAGTCTACAACCCTCAGGGTAGATCTGGAGACTGAGATAGGTCAGAAAAGGTCAAATGTTGATGCAGAGCAGGGAAGATCATGAAAATGGTAATGAGAGTTTGAGAAGGATGGCAACAGTGTTGACATGGGCATGAATTTTAAGACAAACACCCGGCTGCAGCTGTTTGAGGCCTGGACTAACAGCCAGCAAACAGTGCTAAGTCCAGGCAGACAGCCCACCTTCCTCAGCCCCCACCCAGGAGCTCCCAGGCCAGTGACACAGGCAGGAACGCAAGGCAGCTCAACCAGGCTCTCTATGATAAATTCTTTATTTTATTTTATTTTATTTTATTATGTTATGTTAGTCACCATACAATACATCATTGGTTTTTGATGTGGTGACCCACGACCCATTGTTTTCGTATAACACCCAGTGCTCCATGCAGTACGTGCCCTCCTTAATACCCATCACCAGGCTAACCAATCCCCCCTCCCCCCTCCCTCTTTGATAAATTCTTAAGGCACTTCATGCAGAGTCAAGAGGATACTATTTGGGAATAAAAATAAGTAAATAAAATCCAGCAAAAGCCATGCATTAATCTAAAACAAACTTATACATTTTATTAAAAAATTTAATACCCAGAATTTAGCCTTCAGTCAACTTTAGAAATATACAAAGACCTCCTGGGTGCAAGGCACTGGGGGAAGCATGAAAAAAATAAAGGGAAAAGACTCTTGAAGGAGTCTTTGAAACCACCATCTCCAAGAGGTCAATCTCTTCTCTCACTTGTCAGTCAACGGTTTTATTGAGCTCCTTCTGTGCCGCAGGTTCTGGTCCGGCCCTGGAAATACAGCAGGGGATAAGAGTTGTGAGGTCCTTGTTCTCATGGGGCTCATAAACTAGTGAGAGTGACATAATATATTAACATATTATCAATATATAGTATACTGTATTAATACAAAATATATATTCTATAATATAGGTAACATACCCAATATATATAATTTATAACATGTTAATTATGGTTAATATATTATATAATTATATATTAATATAAGATAGACTCTCCAGAGTGATTAGTGCTATGGATAAAATAGAGCATGTTAAGGGGATAGAGTTGTGACGGGTTTGAGGAGCTATTTTAGAGCCAGAAAAGGCTTCACTGAAGAACTTAATTAAGTGAAGGAGCAAGCTCTTTGAAAATATTAAGGCAAGGATGTGAGGGAACAGTAATTTCAAAGGCTTTGATGAGGGAATAAATTTGATGGTTGAAGAAGAGCAAGAGACTGGCTGGAATGTGTTCATCAAGGAGGGTGGCAGTAGGAGATGATGTCAGTGAGGGAGGCCAGGGCCAGGTCACACCCAGCCTTGATGGCAGAAGCAACAGTTCATTCCAGCCGTGTCATCCTGGCCCATTCGTTCTTCCTGTTAGCAAAGAAGGATGCCATGGCCCATCATTTATTAAGCAAATTCTAAACAGCAACTCTGTACATATGTCCTGCCTTGGCTAATGTGGAAGATCTACAAAGATGAGAAAGGAATGATACTTGCCTTCATGGGACTCATCATCCAGGAGACTCCCCCAGCAGCTGAGAGAAACAAAAGGTCAGTAGAGAACCAGAGCTCCTGAGCCTCTGCTAATGGAGCCACCATTCACTTGTTACTGTCAGAAACCCCATTTCAAGTCAGTTGCCAAGTTCTACTGATTGAACATTTTAACAGGCTTCCCACATGTCCCAGCCTGTTCCCCTCCATTAGCAACGCCTTGGTTAAACAGTATTACCATTTCAGGCCTAGACCATTACGATGGCCTTCCAACTGCTCTCCCTGTCCTTGGGCTCACCCCACCTCCAATCCAGCTTCCATACTGGGGCCTGGTTAGTCTTTCTAAAATACAAATCCAATCATGTCTTCTATACTTGGGGGGAAAAAAAAACAGTTAGTGACTTCATATCACCCAAGGCTTGCTAAAGCCCAAATTCCTGCAGGTGTCTCAACCCTTGGCCTCAGACTTTCTTTCTGAGTTCATACCCTGCCTCATCTCCCCAGGCTCTTATTCTGAAACCACATTGGGCTCTATCCTCTTGCACAAGCTCCCTCTTCCTAGAATGCCCACCCTGGTGGCCAGCTGGTTGAACTCCTATTCATCCTTTAGGACCCAATGACGAATGGCCTCTCCTCCTTAAAGCCTCTTGCTTTCCCTCCAGGCAGAGTCAGTCAATCTCTAGAATCTTGTCCATAGTGTATATTTATATTCTAACATACTACATTGTATAGTCTCCATGTATTTACTTCTGATTACCCTAGTACATAGCAAATCTATGAATAGGAACAAATATCCTATTTATTTTCTACCATCTAGCACAGAGTAGATGTTGTTTGTTTAATAAATAAGTTTGGTGCTTTCCAAACTGCTTTTTAGGATGTTAATAGAGATGTTAATAAAAATTTTCTATGCAGATAAGTTTAGCAAACAATGGCTTAAACATAGTTAAATTGGGGCTAATATATATAGTATGATCCCATTTGTATTTTTTAAAAAATAGACGTACCTTTATTTGTAGAAAATTTTCTGGCAAAATAAGTGGGAAACTGTTAACAGTGTCATCTCTAGGGAGTGAAGATAGGGAATTAAGTGGCAAAGGGAAGAGAATTTTCATTTTTCTCTTATATCATCCTATACTATTTGATTCTTTAAAAAATCAGTACATGCAATACTTTTAAGTAATTGATTTTTTAAAGATTTTATTTAATTATTTGAGAGATGCGAGAGCGAGAGAGAGCACAAGAGGAGGGAGCAGAGGGAGAGGGAGAAGCAGGCTCCCCGCTGAGCAGGGAGCCCAATATGGGGCTCGATCCCAGGACCCTGAGATCATGACCTGAGCCAAGGGCAGCTGCTTAATCAACTGAGCCACCCAGGTGCCCTCTTTTATGTAATTGATTTTAAAAACAGTGAAATACATGGTCATGTTTTTAAAAATAACACTAGCAACCTTATGCTAAGAATGTGGAGAATAGTAATTTGATATATACTCTCTCCTGCTTGTACCATCACCCTCCTCCATCCCAGGATCTTCTTGGGAAACACAACCTCCCCAGGCCTCATGGGACAATGGCCTCCCCAGGTGAAGAGGCCTCCAGGAAGAGCTATCTCTGGGCCATGCCCCAAAGAGCTCTGGGAAAAGATTCCATTTAAGGCAGGAGAGGATGAGGCCTATGTACAAAGAGAAAAAGAGATAGCAGAGTCAATATACTGAGTGATAGAGATTTAGAACATGAATTGAACTCCTGGATCCCATCATGCCTGAAGCCAATTTCACCTAGGAATTCACTCTTGTAAGCCAACAATTTCCTACATTTGTAAAGAAGCCTAAAGAGTTCCGATAGAATACAGCCCTGCCCTGGGAAATCGGTGACATAGTGTCTCCTAGTAACCAGCTGGATCCTATTTCTTCTCTACAGGCCTCACGTCCCACAACTGAAAAATGTATTGACAGACTCTCTTGCACTTCAGCTTTGTGATCCTGTCCTTGACTCCTAGGTCCACACTCTTTGCTTAATCAGATGCTGCCTCTCCTCAGTAGGTGGGAGTATCCCCAGGGACTTATATATCTCCATTGTTTCTGATCCCAGAAGTCAAAGGCAGCTGATGTGGCTGAGTGTGTTCAAGGACAGATGAGAACTGACATGGATGCTAGGGCTGACTCTGGGATCCTAGGGCCCAATATCAAAATACCAGTCACTTTAGGAAGGCTGTCCCTCTTCTCCTCCCTATTGTTGCAAGGGACATTTTGGACAAAAGCAAACCAGTGAGTGCATGTACCTGGGAAGTGAGCCTGAGGGGCTAGGAGACCCTTTGCTCTAGGGCTCACTTAGGTTGGGGCCTTAGAATTTAATACTGTTCCCCACATCATGGAAACTGTTTTTGGTTCCAGGCCTCTAGCAGGGCCTGGGTCCTGGAGGACTAAGGGAAGGCTGTGGTTGGATTGGACAGGTGACTGGGGCAAGTGGGGAAGATGGGAGTCATCAGAAATGACCACAATGGGCAGCAGAAGATAGTCCTTGTGGATGAACAGAGCCCAGCAACAGGAAAAGGGGGAGGAACTGACACCCTGGTTTAGCTCTTCTGCTCAGGTTCTGTGCTAGATACTTCTGTTTTCTTATTTAATCCACATAAGAGGTATTGTGTCCCCATTATATAGATGAAGGGACTGAGGCTCCGAAGGGTAAAAAACTTTGTCCAAGGTCACACAGCTTGTAAGTGACAAAGCCATAACCCAAACCAGGCTGATATGACCCCAAAGCCTCTTAGGATTGTGGCCCCAGCCACAGGAATAGGATGTGGAAAGTGTAGGGGTCGTGGAGAAGACACTGACGTGACTTCAGCCTGGGAGGATTGGGTGCATATGGGACCAAAACTTGAAGAAACACAAGAAAAGCACAATGGCCGGAGCTGGGGCCTGGGGCTCAGCTGGCCCATCAGTGAGGCTGGTCACAGCCAGCCCCCAGCCTCCCTTGATGGAGCAAGGGTTTTGCTCTGGACACTCAAGGGTGAACACATCACCAGCGTCCTTGCCTCCGAAAGCTCCAGTCTAGTGGGGTTAAAAGATGCCACACAAAAATCACTCACGGAAATACCGACAAGCCGCAGGGAGGCATGACTGTGTGAGAGGGGTGCCTGATGTGGTAGTAGGGGCAGGAGGCGGGGTCAGAGAAGGTTTCCTCAACTGCGTTAATTTCCTATTGCTGCCATAACAAATCAACACCAACTTGGTAACTTAAAACAACACACATGTATTCTCTCATAGTTCCGGAAGTCAGAGGCCCCAAATGGGCCTCCCTGGGCTAAAATCAAGCTGTCTACACGGCTGTGTTCCTTCTGAAGGCCCGAGGGGAGAAAGTGTGCTGTGCCTTCACAGCATCTAGAGGCCACCTGTGTTCCTTGGCTCACGGCCCCTTCCATCTTCAAACCCAGTATTTGCATTGCTCTGACCTGGGCGGCTTCCATGGTCTCTTCTCGCCTGACTCTGACTCTCCTCGCTGCATTTTAAAAAGGACCCTTGTGATTACTTTAGGCCTCCCCAGATAATCCAGGATCATCTCTCTCCCCATCAAAAGATCTATACCTCAGTCAGATCTCCAAAGTCCTTTTTGCGATGGAAGGTGACACAGTCCTAGGGTCAGGAGATTAGAACATGGACATCTGTGCGGGGAGGGAGGGCATGGTTCTGCTTACCACCCCAAAGAATTGACCTCTGACCCATAAATGGAAGAAGAGGGAGTTAATTGAGTGAAGGGAGTGAGGGAGTGTGCGAAAGCATTCCCCAAGAGGAAACGGTATGAGCAGGTGTCCTGAGGCAGGAGGGAGGGTGACAAGCTGAAGAGTTTTTAAGAAACTAGTACTGGCTTTGGCTGGAGTACAGACGGTAGGAGGGGAAGGCGAGACAGCAGGCTGCAGAGCAGGGAGGGACGGGGCTTCCACAGCCTTGGAGAGGACTTTGGCCTTGGTCTTCCCTAGGTGAAGAGTGGGGGTATGATTGGATGTGTCGTCTGAAGATCCCACTCCAGCTTCCCTTGGAGCATGGGTTTGAGCAGCCCAGGGTGGACACAGGGAGCCCTTTAGATAAGTGGGGCGGGGCGGGGGGGCGGCTGGAACCCACTTTGGCCATCATTCGAAGTCTCCTGGCCCTTCCAGGTGGCACGTAGGAACCACGTGCACCTTGCTCGGAGCTTTGCTGTTAATTTTAATATGGAAAATTGCAAACATATACACAAGTAGAGTTTACTGAAGGCCCACGTATCCATCTCCTGGTCAGACTAACTAGTCAATTCATGGCAAATCTTACAGCGTCTATATTCCCCTATCCCAGGATTATTTTGAAGCAAATTTGAAATAGCCTATCATTTCATCCAAACTTATTTCAGCTTGTATCTGTATCAGGAATCCTTACAAAATAATAATAATAATAATAATAATAATAATAATAATAATAATAATAATAATGGCTTGGGAGCTACTAAGTCCCTGTCCTGGCTCAGCACTTATCTGTGGCAGGAAGGAAGGAATAATTATGCATTTTAACAACCTTGTAGGAAGAATATTCCTTTGTCACATTTGCCTAGGATTCCAGAGCACCTTGTACATCAAAATCCACATCCTCTCGGGGCAGAGGATTTCTCTTCTTGTGTATGCCAAGTTTCGTCCAGTTCTCCCAGAACCTTCTCTCGCCAACCCCTAAGCATCCTTGCTGCAGGTTCCAGCGGCTCCAGGGCATATGCACCCTGTTTTTCAGATGGGCAATTAAGGGCTCAACCCATAGGATGGCAGAAGCCTCAGCGTGGTGTCCCAGCCAGCCACTCTTTTGGCACTAGGTGAGAAGGCCTTTTCAAAATGACAGAAGAGGTTCACGCAACCCACATGCTGACATGCTCATTTCCAGGACACCTGCAGTTAGCTTCCTGCTCTCCAAATTACTCTGTATTGCTGGGTGGAAGGGGGGAGAGGCCTCTAACTACACCTTTCTTGTAGCCTTTTGGTTCTGTGACTATTTCAAGGAGGAGTGGAACCTTGTTGACATCCTCCTCTCAAAGGAGGACCCTCCTCAGAAGCCCCCTCTCCGCTCCTCTCTCCATGCAAGCCTTCGTTGCCTGGTGATGTTCTCTTCGGGTTGTCAACTGCTGTGTAGCCAAAGCCCCAAATGGCTTAAATAACAATTACTTAATCGTTTTGTTATGTTCGCGATTTATGGGGGAAATGTGGGTGAGCCTCAGCTGGGCAGTGCTGCTGCACGTGGCATTGAGCTGGTGCATGGTTTGGCCTGGAGGGTCCAGGAAGTCTTCGCTCACACGTCTGGGGCCTGGTGGGCACAGCTGGATTCCTGTCTTCCCATGTCGTCCTAGGACCTCTCCCGTGGCCTCTCTAGCAGAAGTCACAGCACAGGGCTCCAAAAGTACTTGTTCCCAGAGACAGAAAGTAGGAGATGTCATCCCTTCAGGCCTGGAAACTGCTACAACAGCACTTACTTTGCTTATTCTGTTGGTAAAGGGAAAAGAAGACGGACCCACCTCTCAATGGGAGGAATGTCAAAGATTGTGTGGCAACTTTAGTTCTCGTCTTAGTCTGTCTGAGCTTCTGTAACGCAATAGCATAGACTCGAGGGCTTATAAACAACAGAAATTTATTTCGTACAGATCTGGAGCCTGGGAAGTCCAAGACCAAGGTGATTAGACTCTGGTGAGAGCTGCTTCATAGTTCACAGATGGCCGTCTTTTTGCCGTGCCCTCCTATGGGGGAAGAGGCAAGGGCACTCCCTTTATAAGGGCATTAATATCATTCATTCATGGGGGCTTCACTCTCCTGACCTAAGGCCCTCTCCACAAAGGCCCCTCCTCCAAATATCATCACCTTAGAGATGAGGTTTCCATAAATGAATTTTGGGGAGATACAAACCTTCAGGAGGTAACAGTCCTCCATAGCAAGGAGAGGAGAGCATAGATCCTTAGTGACCCCAAGAAAATGCAGTGGTCCTGCTTGCAGGAGCTCTCCCAGGACAGCTTCAAATGGAAACACAGTTTTCAGCATTCTGAGACCAAACTGCAGACCTATTACAGGGAAGTCCCTTATCAGCAGATGTGTCTTCTGCTTGGAAGGTAAGAGCATCGGTTTCCATAGGCAGAGGGAGACTGGTTGCTGTGTTAAAGTAATAAATTATGGATGCTCCTGAGACTAAAAGCAATGACTTTGCTGGCTTCTAAAAAGGGCAAATCTGGTGAATCAAGTGGATTTGAGTCACCAACCTGGGCTAACTCTGTTCACAGTGCTTCTGTCCTTGTAGAATTGACTGGGATGTCACTGCTCTTTCCTCGCCCTGAGCTGTGTGGCTAAAGACCCCAGTGATGCAGGAGGGGGGCTTTGTGAGCAGGGGGTCTGGGTTGGCATTCTGGCCTTCTAGCATGGGCTTCTGTGTAACAGCTCACCATCAATAAGATGGGGACTAGAAACACTCCTTTAAGGTTTGTGAGAATTGAAAGCCAGACCTAAAGGACTTCATGTAGTTTCTGGAACATGGAATAGGTGCATAAATATATAATTTAGTTCTCTTGTTTCTCTTGCTTCACTTTATTTCTTTTTCCTTTTTTTTTTTTTCTCTCCCCTTGCCCTCTCCTTTCTCCCTTCTCTTGCCTTTTCTCTTCCCCTTTTGGTCTCTCTCACTCTTTCCCATTTGAGACAATAAACAGCTCCCCGCTACAAACTCTCATCCAGGAAAACTGGTATTTGCTCCTCCCTAAATGTTCCTTCGGCTTTCTCATCTCCACACATGTCCTCACACCATCCCCTTCTCCTAGCGTGCCTTCCCCTTCTTCCCACTGATCTAAAACGTCAGAGGCCTTCCTAGTTTCCATATTCTTTCCTCTGTGAAATATTTCCTGCTCATCTCAATTGGAAATCACCTGTCCCTCCTGTGAATGCCCATAGTTCTGGTCCACTTGCTGATTGGTGGCAGGAAAAGAGCTTGTGGTCCACAAGTCAGAGGCGTGGATCCTAGTCTGGGCTCCACTGCATAGCTACGTGACCTTACGCAAGTCATTTACCCTGCATAAGTTTTGTACTCCACATCTATAAAATAAGGCAGTGAAACTAGATAATTCTTTAATTAGAGTACTTTCTGATACAAATGACAAAAAAGAGAGTTTATTACATTATATAACTAAAAAGTCCAAGGTTAGAGTCCAGGTCAGCTGGATTCAGGAGCTCAGATGATCATCAGTAATAATTGGCTACCAATAACTACCTTCTTTCCTAATAATGTCAGCAAAACTCTCCATGCTGACTCTCATTAGGCTGCACCAAGGCATGAGCTCATCCCCAAAGCAGCCAAAGTGGCCAGAAGAATAAATATTCTGATTTGTCTAGACTTTTATCACATGCCCACCCCTGGAGCTGGGGATATGGCCAGCCCCACCAAAATGCATTGGCGGAAAGTGGAGAAATAGTTATCTAAAGAAAAGTCTGGGTACTGCTCTCAGAGGAAGGGCCAGTGCATTCTGAGAATGCAAAAATCCTGGATCCTACTACAGTCCACCTCTTGATAATCTTCCCATACAACAGTCTTCCTATAAACCCAGCTTCACAGTGCCCCGCCAAACATAATGTAGCTGCTCCGTGTGCAACACTAAATACTGTCATCTCGTTCTCTAAAAAGACATAGCCTGAAGTTTTGTCTGGGTACTGTATCCATGTACTTCCAGACTTTCTTTCTTTCTTTTTTTTTTTTTTTTAAGATTTTATTTATTTACTTGTCAGAGGGAGAGTGAGCACAAGCAGGGGGAGCAGCCGGCAGAGGGAGAAGCAGGCTCTCCACTGAGCAAGGAGCCCGATGCAGGACTCGATCCCAGGACCCTGAGATCATGATGTGAGCCAAAGGCAGATGCCTAACCGACTGAGCCACCCAGGCGTCCCTCTTTTTTTTTTTTTTTTAAGATCTTATTTTTAAGTAATCTCTACACTCAACGTAGGGCTCAAACTCACAACCGCGAGATCAAGAGTCGCATGCTCTTCTGACTGAGCCCACAAGGCGCCCCTCCAGGCTTTCATGATGACGCATGATCTTCTCCATCAGGTTGAGTGTGGCTCTTCAAGTCCTATAGCCTTTGAATAAATGACATTTTTTTCCCCGCCCACCCAATAACACTAGCGAAGAAAAAAACAGGGTAAGTGCTATTAAAACATTCATTTGACAAAGGGAAACAGAAAACAGCGGTGATTAGTCCGTAGTTTAGACCGTATCCTGTTGGAGGGGGGATGGGGAAGCTCCCTGCACTGATAGTGGGATGAGCCCCTTGACCAGCCAGTCCAGCTGCCCTGGGTTTTGTTCTCCTTGATGCTTTCCATCAACATAGGAGAGATGGACTTTGGGGTGAATTGCCCTTCTGGGAATGCAGTGCTTTAGCAGCTGGTTTCCTGTTAGCGTAAGTTCAAGTGTCTCAGCGATGCAGTCATCGGCAAGGAACAGAATGCCTGGCTAACAGTGGCTGAAACAAGCATGAATTTATTTTTCTCATATAATAATATATCCAGAGGCAAGCAGTCACCAGCATGAAATTAAATCAAGGACCAATGAACTGTGATTTTATTGGCCTTTTCCAACAGACGGGGTGCTGCCGCTCACATCTGCATCTGAGGGAAGAAGAAGGTGGAGGGGCTGCTTCAGTGGATCTGTCCCCCTTTTATCACGAAAGGCAGAAGCCTTCCCAGAAGCCCTCCTCAAGCTTCTATGTAGATCTCACTGGCCAGAATTGTATCTCATGGTCACCGCTAGCTGGAAGGGAAGTTGTGGAAGCTAGTCTTTGTCCATTGTTCCCCAAACAGAACTGAGATTTATTAGCAAGGAAGGCCTGAAAATTGCCTTAGGGATCGAGAATAAGGGTATTGGGGGGCGTAGATTGGTTTTCTAAGAGAAAGTTAGGGATCAATTACTACAAGAGACAGGATGGTGTGCCAAGTAGGAAAAAACAGACTCATTGCAATCCCAAGTAGACTGTTTCTGACTCTAAAAAATCCTTGGCCCGAAGGGCATAGATTTAAAAAACAAAAATGGTTTCTGGGCTTAAATAAAAGAATAATAATATTGCAGAGGAGTTTTGGAAAGTTAAGTCAGTGGCAGCTTATTTTTAAAATAACACCTTCCTGAGATAACCGACAATAACAACTTCTGATTTTATCAGAAATTTCAGGAAGGATGAAGGAGGCTTTAAGCATGCTGACATGTGCCTTGTCATCTGTGCACAGGGTGATCTTTCTCAGGGGGATGTCAAGGAACCAGGGCTGCCAGCCACCCGCCTTCTCCCCCACCCCTTTTCCCTTCTCCCAGCAACGGAATATGCTAGGATTCACTTTCTGATTTACATAACCACTGAGGCTAAATTGCCCAGAGCCTCTGATGCCCCCTCTCCCTCCACTCCCCTACTCCTCCCTGCAGTTAATATCCATGGTTTCAGGGCTAAGAGGGATTAAGAGAGATTTTTAGATGAGTTTCATTATTTCCAGGCTGGATTAGTTGGCTCACCCAATGTGAGCCTAAAGGCCCACTTAGAGCCCTGCCCCCAATCAGGGGCTCCTGAGTGGTCATCCTGGGAGAGGACAGCAGCACAAAGTGGGTTGCAATTCTGGGACAGAGGAGCATTTGAGGGAGTGGAAAGGAGATGCTGCAGTTCTGGGCATGCCCCAAGGGAATGAAGCTAATAGACGAGACATCTTCATTGGAAGCCAAGTTAATTTTTGAAGCAAAGACTAAAATAGGCTTCCCTCTTCTCCTTTCTCACTACACACCCCCTGCCCCCCCACCTAACCTGAAATAAGAGCAGAAGTGATTAGGAGCAGGTCTGCTATGCAAAACAGAATAAACCTGCTTCACAGATGATGACCAATTCTGTACAAGAGCACATGGCCAGCTCTTTGACTAAAAAAAGAACGCATCGAGCAAAAGAGCGTCTCTCAGGCAGTTTCTAGATCCCATGGCCCTTTAAATTTATCACCCCACAGGGAGGGAGTAGAAATCCTTTTTAGGATTTATACTCAGGATTTTAATCTGTTTTCTATTTTTAACCTTTAGAAGAGAAGACGAAACCCTACAAACTAAAAGAAGCCATTATCTTTGCTAAAGTAATTTCAGCTCTGAGAGAACCAGAGTCCAATTTAGCTTTCTAGGTTGGGGTTTTTTTGTTGTTGTTGTTGTTTTTTTTAATTGCTTGCAAATTAGAACAGGTGCTAGAAGAGCTGCAAATCTGGGGAAGTGGGTCCTGTGGGCAGCAGGAAAGAGGGCTGCATATGTCAGCGGGGCTCCCCCAAATCACACGTCACTGCTGCCCCCAACTACACCAGCCTGGACTACTGCATATCCGTCTGGCCACTCCTCTTCCATCCATTCTTTACAGTCCTGGTCCTGCTCTTCTGCATTGGGTTCTCATGCCACCATTCCCCTGCTTAAAAACCACACTGTCTTCAGGAGTACAAACCTCAAAGCAAGAATCACAAAGCCTCCCAGCCATCTCCTGGCTCCAGCCTGCCTTCCCGCATCATCTCTGTTCTTTGCAGCCTGTGGCCTTTGCAGAACACAGCACCTGTTATGCATTCAGTTACATTTGTCCAGCAGATGCTAACCAGCCAGGCCAGTCCCCATCTCCTGTAGTTGGCGTGCATTTACACTTCTCCAGGCTTCGTACATTCAAGCCCTTCCCTTTGCCAGGAATAGCCTTTCCCATCCCATCTGCCAGGGAAGCAGGTACTTATTCCAGGCCTCCAACTCAAATGTCAGCTCTTTTCCAGGGCCTCCCTGACACTCCCTTCACACGCCCACACACCCCAAGGCAGAATTATTTTGGGTTACCCTCCTCTTTTATGCATTCCACTGCCGTAGCCGTTCCCACATTGAGTATTTATACAGTCTGATACGCTATAAAAAGATAATTGGGTTCCTAAGAAAATTGACTTGATCAAAATTGAATTAAAAACCAATTGATTTGGTGAGAGATAAAAGGGGTTGCAGTTAGTGTGTTCAAGGCTTACAATAACAAAGTTAGCTCTCCTGCAGGATTTTCAGTAATAAAGGTGACTTATAGCAATCACAGCATTTCATTACAAGCTAAAATATCAAATTGCTTGATCAAGAAAGACAAAAATGAACCCAAACATCTCATTTGACTCATAAGCCACACACCCAAGAGCCTTCCAAACCTCAGTCATCTTGGCCTTGACCTTGCAACTTTGCTGACATCACAATTCATAACACAGTAAGTGAAAGAACCACAGGGATGAACTGGTGTAGAAAGGAAGAAGCACGCACACTGCTGTGTGTGTCCTCATGCTCTGTTCCTCTTACCTGTCATCCTCCTCATCAAGGACAGATCCCCAGGGACAAGCCTGTTGTTCCAATGGCAATCAGGGTAATGTAAATTGTGTTTCTTAATTCACTGACCTTATGGTCAATATCTAATTCAATTATGAAAACTCTCTCTGTACAGAAAGACCTCCATTACTAATCTATTACCTTCCTTCTACGTGGGAGGACACCAAAAGCAGGGATGATGTCCTACTCAACTTTGTCATCCCAGTTTTGCTGAACTGATGACAGATGTCCTGCATTGTGCAGATAATTAGCTTTTATCTTGACTTTGTCTAGAGCTTGCTCAGTGCCTAGACTGTTTTAGCATGACCTGGATACATTCCCAGCACCTTGCCTCAAGCTTCTGTATACTGATTACTCGATTTTTATTGTCATGGATGAAGATTGACCTTAATATAGCCCTTTCATAATACAGTGTTAACATTTATTGAAAGCTATGCTAAACCTTTTATATGAACTATCTCATCTGTTCCAACAACTCTGGAACATCAGTAATGTTACTGGCCAGCTGTACAGAGAGAGTAAACTGAGGCTTAGGCCAATTATTTGTCCCACAGACAAATAAGTGGAAGATAATGACATCAAATGACCACTCCAAAATAAAAAATCTCATTGGAGTAGATCTCCCCCAACTTTAGTTGTTTTATAGCTCTCCACTTCAAATAGAAAGTCAGTTCATTTATTTGCACATTTGCAGACTTTGCAGTTCGTTTATCTTGCAGGATTTAACTGCATAATATTGGATATTCAGTGGATACTTTATTTTTATGGCCAAGTTGGTACTAATTTGAACATTCCTTTTTTTTTTCTTTTTTAAAGATTTTATCTAAAGTGCGTGAGAGCAAGAGCTGGGGGGAGGGGCAGAAGGAGAGGGAGGAGGAGGCTCCCCACTGAGCTCGATCCCAGGAACTTGAGATCATGACCTGAGCCAAAGGCAGTGGCTTAAACAACTGAGCCTCCTAGGCGCCCCTAAAATTCTTAAGTTAAAATGACCATAGCCATTTTCTCTAGCAGAACACTGAGGCCCTCAATCATTTATTTGGCCAGCATAGTGTGGGACCAGAGATGTTTTCTAATGTAAATCTTGGCCATATCCAGGGGCACGCACTTACAGTGAGTTGTGAGGAGGTGGGATGGCTGCATTTTCACAAAAGGGTGTAGACCGTCTCAAGAGTTGGCTTATGTCTCAGCACTTAATCCATCCCATAGTACATGTTCCCCAGTACTCATCACACATATCCTTGCACCCTTGCTACCCGATTCTTATCAAAAACCCAGTTTGTTGGGGCGCCTGGGTGGCTCAGTCGTTAAGCGTCTGCCTTCGGCTTGGGTCATGATCCCAGGGTTCTGGGATCGAGTCCCACATCGGGCTCCATGCTCCGCGGGAAGCCTGCTTCTCCCTCTCCCAATCCCCCTGCTTGTGTTCCCTCTCTCGCTGTGTCTCTCTCTGTCAAAT